>NC_083437.1:32500-332500 GCF_020745735.1 Hemiscyllium ocellatum
CGAACTCAACATATGTCTAATCTGTTTCCATCTTTATGTTTCTGTGTCTCTGTCATTTCCCTTATGGTATAATCCATAAGCTCTTGGTACAATCCAAAATAGCCAGTTCGACCTTAGCATTATCTCTTAACCCCTCATCTGACAACGATGCAAATATTTCACTCGCTTTGCCTACGAGTTTCGTCTGAAATAGATTTACCCAGTCATCTGACCATTCTATCTAGATTAGATTCCCTAAATTGTGGAAACAGGCCCTTCAGCCCAGCCAGTCCACACCGACCCTCCGAAGAGTAACCCCACACAGATCCATTTCCCTCTGACTAATGCAACTAACATTAGGGGCAATTTCGCACGGCCAATTCACCTAACCTGTACATCTTTGAACTGTGGGAGGAAACCAGAGCACCCGGAGGAAACCCACGCAGATACAGGGAAAGAGTGAAAACTCCACACAGACAGTCACCCGGGACTGGAATCTAACCAGGGACACTGGTGCTGTGCAACAGTGCTTACCACTGAGCAACTGTACTGCCCTAAGCTACTTTTTCAAATGAAATACAGAAGACATCGACATATTTCTCTTAAATACGTAACAGCGTTAGTTTGATCTCTTTCCTGTGGACTTTAATTTCGTGACTAAGTCGCAACAATTGAAATTCAAATTCTCTCTCTTTCTCTCTCTTTCCTCTGTCTCTCTCTATGTGCTCATTGACGAATCTTATCTCTCTTACGTTTTCTTGCCTTCAAACTATTACAACACGGTGGTGAAATCTTCTGCTAATTGAAGCAAATACCCAGGAAAACTCACCTCGCCTCGTCATCTCTTTAAGTATGAGTGAGAAAACACTCCACAAATTCCAACATTTAAAGGAAAAATATCAATGCATTCTTCAACTCTAAACGTTAACATTAGACAACAACTGTTTGAACTCTAAGACTACTATGTCATAATTTTTGTTATCACGCTCCCACTCTGGAACAATATGATAAACCAATAAAAAAAACATATTAAAATTCCATCAACTAAATCTTCAAAACCGCCCACCAATGTCATCGGTCTGCTTTCTTTCAGCTTCAAATCTCCCTGGTTACATTTGGTGTTTTGCTGCATAGATGTTTCTTTTGAAAAAGATACATTTGATCGAGAGTGTTAGCTTGGCACATACTCAGACGATGGCAGTTGGTCGTTCTATGGTTGACCTAAAATGCCGACTTCTGTAGACAGCAAACATTACATTGTCTCGTTGGTTTGTTGTTGTAAGAAGCAATACATTCAAATTTGTTGTACCCTCGAGCATAACTTAAATTCGAGATTGTCATGCTGGAAAAACACAGCAGGTCAGATAACAACACAAATACTAACGATAGGACAGCTTGAATTCATTTTTGAGGAAAATATTAGAATCTTCACAACAGAATGTCATCACTAGACACTTGGGGAGTCAGGCTAGATTCAGAGAGAAATCAACTTTGATAACCCTGCTGAAAGTTTGATTAGTAAAAACATCTGTAAGTAAGTGCCAGTGGGAGGGTGTGTTTGAATTTTTAGAATACTTTTGATACTTCAGAAATTTAGGTGTACCTCTACCAATGTCACCTACTGCATCCGTCGCACCCTATGTGATCTCCTGTACATTGGGGAGACAAGACACCTTCTTGTGAATTATTTTCAGAGAACATCTCTGGGACACAAGCAAACTCCAAACACTCCCCATTGCCTGAACACTTCAACTCTCCCTCCCACTCCGTCAGGGACAACAGCCAGAAGCATAATTTAAGTTGATCGGTTAAATTCAAATTATTGTGAAAAAAGCACAATGTTACTTATTTTCAATTTTCGAGTACATTCTGAGTCTGCGACACCTTGGCAGTCACATGACAAGTGCTTCCAAACTTGCGGTGCAAAACAACTTTCACTCTCTCTTAAAGGTACAAAACACGCCATTAACTTCATAACACTAGCCCGTTCAATATTTAGAAACATCTTGCAGGTTTATTTTATGCTATTAACAAACTTGCTATCATATTTTACCGTCTGCTCGCTATTGAGTTATTTTGTTTGACACTCACTAGTTTTTTAAAGGCTTCTCTTTCCTTTGGATTCCCAACAACTTCACGACATTGAATGCTTCCTCTTTTTTTTATCCTGTCCACTACTGTGGTCATCAGGCTTTGTTGTGTCGTCCTCACTTCAGTTTGGTTATTCTTCCTTGGGATGAATTTCAGCTGGAATTCTGAATCATCCAATAAACTCCTGTCAATACTGCCCCACAGTCTTCCTTGCGAAGCTCTCCATCCCGTGAACTCTGTCCAAGTCCTCCCTCATGTCTTTGTAGTTATGTTATTCAATTATAATTGTGTCACATCCAAATATAAGCAATAGCGGTGAACTGAAAAATCGTGATATCGAGATGTGGGATATGGAAAAACATTGGTGAGAAAGAGAGTGAGAAAATATGAATGAGATAAAAATAAAATAGAAAAAAACATACATTGAAGATAGGTGAAGATATATCTCCCTTATTTTGGCAATTCCCATGTGCTTTGGCCTTTTTTCTTGTATGTGCATAATAGAGCAATATATTTGCAATCAAGATGTTACGAAGAGCTTATATCTCCAATAAAATGTGAAACACCAGCTATTGGCAGAACCTAGCAGGTCGAGTTATTTATTTACTGGTAAAAAGTGGATTCATTGAAATAAGGCGGATACCAGATACAGGAATTTAAAACACACGTTGGAATCAATTTAGGTAAAGGAGCAGTACAGAGAGATCTGGGTGTTCTTGTACACCAGTCAATGAAGGCATGCATGCAGGTACAGCAGGTAGTGAAGAAGTCTATTGGCATACTGGCCTTCATAAGAAGATGTCTTGAATATAGACGCAAATAGGTGCTTCTGCAGCTGTACAGGGCCCTGGTGAGGCCACACCTGGAGTACTGTGTGCAGTTCTAGTCTCCAAACTTGAGAAAATACATTCTGGCCGTTGAGGGAGTGCAGCGTAAGTTCACGAAGTCAATTCCTGAAATGGCGGGATTACCTTACACTGAAAGACTGAAGCGACTGGGCTTGTATACTCTTGAGTTTTAAAAACTGAGAGGGGATCTGATTGAGACATGTAAGATTATGAAAGGATTGTACACTCTGCCAGCAGGAAACATGTTTCCGCTGATGGGTGAGTGCCGAACCAGAGGACACAGCTTCAAAATACGAGGTAGACCATTTAGGACAGAGATGAGGAGAAACTTCTTCACCCAGAGAGTGGTGGCTGTGTGGAATGCTCTGCCCCAGAGGGCAGTAGAGGCCCAGTCTCTGGATTCATTTAATAAAGAGTTGGATAGAGCTCTCAAAGATAGTGGAATCAAGGATTATGGAGATAAGGCAGGAAGAGGATACTAATTAGGAATGATCAGCCAAGATCATATTGAATGGCGGTGCAGGCTAGAAGGGCTGAATGGCCTACTCCTGCACCGATTGTCTATTGTCTGTTGTCTACATCCAGACTCGAATGAGAAGGTGGAGCAAGAAATCCCAAAAAGGCACTGGAGGAGGATCGTTGTTGAAAATCGAGGATATAACATCTTTACTGAGGATCTAATAATATTTCATGTTCTTGTACAGTACATGCATTACTTTGCTAACTGTGCCTCTGTTGTTAATTCTTGTTTCTTGTGCACACATGAACAATATTGTCCGCCTTCAGGAACACACTGATTAAACAATGGATATGAAATTATTTTTCTACCACGTATTGAAATTATCCTGTTTTATTTACATTGTCACTCGTAGTTTCTTCTTCCAAATGGTTTCGCTTGCTTTCTACTAGTTTTACTCAGTCTGCGAAATAAACAATATTCGTGGCTGGCGTCACTATGCAGTTTTATTTTACGTTTCTTAACCAAAGGCAAATGTGCCCTGTGTCTGATCCTTTAATCTATGGTTTCAACAAACAAGATAATTTAAATGGATCATATCATAATGGACTAAGACAAAAGAAAAGGACAGACAACTTATAAATTCAAGTCACGAACACTGTGCAAAAAGTTGTTTTCAGCTTTTGTCTATAATAATTGAAGTGCTTTGTGTTGCAGATAAATGTTGTCTTATTAGAGCATGGAGAGGAAATTCTGAAGAAATCCACACTTCTTCCATGCTATCAGATTTTCAATTTTTATAATGGCAGTTGTTTCTGGAGACTTCAGTGCCGTAAGAACCTCTCGATTATCTCAATGGAACGTGGTTACCGAGAACATTGTATGTGGATAACACAACACAACCATCAAGCCTGTGAAGTGGAGTATTAACTATCTCCTTCACCCCTAACCTTGATAGATAAATTGGAGATGGGCAATAAGGCCAATAGCAGGCGATGTCAACATTTAACCAGAACAAGTGCTATTGTGACATATAAAGGCTGTCGTGAAAGGAGTTAACATGACATGGTTGTTCATAGACTGAATGATGTCAGTCTCCATGGATCCGAACAATGTCAGCAGAGGGTTGCTTTTGTTGTGTGGATAAGCAACGTTTTTCAATGTGTTGTATCATCGTATCAGCGGTAGAGTCATCATCAACATGATCAGGATTAGCCAAGAGGGAAAGATCAGAATCTGAGACCAACAATTGGGGTGTTCTATTAATCTTTCAGAATCTGGCAATAATAGAGTAAAACATTACATGAATGGATCCGACTGTGAGAACGGCAGATTGGAATATTACAACAATGGATCAGAATCTGAGAAGGACAGAGTGGAATATCACAAAAATGGATCAGAATCTGACAACCATAGACTGGAATGTTCCAAATATGGATCAGGATCTCAATGTTCAAACAATTGACAGAAGTTTATCCTATGGTTTTTTGTTGGTTTCTCTTTATTGGAAATGGATAGTGTCGCGGATAGAAGGTGTACTCATGATTATTCAGGCTGGTTACTATCCCATCCTCGCAATTGTGGGCATTCCTGGTAAGTTTGTCTCTGTCCATTTGTTAATTCTGTAAAGCATTGTGAACAAAATCGCGTTTTCTGTTATCTATAGTTGGGAAAGACGTGAACCATTGTATTCACTTAAATTCACAAACTTCATTTTTATTCCTTTGATTTAATACCTTTGACTAGCAAATATATGGAACATAGAATATAGAACAGTACAGCGTAGAAAAAGGCCATTCATCCCACGATATTGTGCCGACCACTGATTCTCATGTATGCACCCTAAAATTTCTGTGACCGTATGCACGTCCAGTAATCTCTTGAATGTGCCCAATGACTCTGCCTCCACAACTGCTGCTGGCAACGCATTCCATGCTCTCACAACTCTCTGTGTAAAAAACCCACCGCTGACATCCCCTCTATACTTTCCTCCAACCAGCTTAAAACAATGAACCCTCATGTTAGTCATTTCTGTCCAGGGAAATAGTCTCTGGCTATCGACTCTATCTATGCCTCTCATTAATTTGTATACTTCAATTAGGTCCCCCTTCTCCTCCTCATCTCCAAAGAAACAAGTCCGAGCTCAGTCACCCTCTCCACATAAGATAAGCCCCTTCAGTCCTGGCAGCATCCTGGGAAATCTCCTCTGAACTCTCTCCAAAGCATCCACATCTTTCTTATAATAGGGCGAACAGAACTGGACGCAGTATTCAATGTGCGGTCAAACTAAAGTTTTATAGAGCTGCAACAAGATCTCACGACTCTTAAACTCAATCCCCCGGTTAATGAAAGCCAAAACACCATGTGCTTTCTAAACAACCCTGTCCACTTCGGTGGCCATTTTAAGGGATCTATGTACCTGCACCCCAAGATCCCTCTTTTCCTCCACACTGCCAAGAATCCTATCATTAATCCCGTATTCAGCTTTCAAATTCGACCTTCCATAATGCATCACCTCGAATTTATCCAAGTTGACCTCCATCTGCCACCTCTCAACCTATCTCTGCATCCTGTTAATGTCCCACTGCAGCCTACAACAGCCCTCGATACTGTCAACGACACCTCAATCTTTTTTGCCATCTGCAAACTTGTCGACCCATCCTTCACTCCCCTCATCCAAGTCATTCATAAAAATTACAAAGAATAGAGTCCCAATGACAGAGCCCTGTGGAACACCACTCACCACAGACTTCCAGGCAGAATATTTTCTTTCTACTACCACTCGCTGTCTTCTGTTGGCCACCCAATTCTATATCCAGACAGCTCAGTTCCCCTGAATCCGATTCCTCCTGACCTTCTGAATGAGGAGGAACAAAACATTTTATAACAACGGAAGCCCCATTTAATCCTACGCTGATTTATATTTCAATATTCCTTCTCTTACTAAACCTGTCCACTACCATCTCCATAATACACTAAGTCTTCAGTTCTGTTTCAGTGCTTTTTCTGAATAAACCATCGTCTTGATCTTTGAGATTACAGTTCTCTTCGAATCACTCGCCCAGTTACATATAATTTGATAATAAACTTATTATTCTCTTTACCTGGGCTTGTGCTGGTGCAAAATGTGAAGCCGCCGTGACAATAAAATGAGATGTTACAGATTTCTGTCACCTCTTCCAGCATAACCTGTAAAATCACACTTGGGTACAGGACTGTGCTATCGTTGCCCATGGTTTGGCGATTCTATGGAACTTTTTAATGCTCGAACGTGTGATTCTGAGAGTGGGTGACGTGTCCATCATATCCCAAGTGCAGTGCACCGATGTATTCTCACGGTGACTGTGGCTGACTCTGCCCCCACTGAAGGGAATCATTGCAGAAGAAGTTATGGGACAGAGTAACTGATAAAAATTAGAAACTTTTTGAGATTAGAATTAATAAAGATAAATTACTGGAAAAAAAACTCATTAAATGGAAAGTTGATACTATGCTGCACCAGACTAACTCCATTCCATAATATTCAGGAAGGTGGCAACAGAGATATTGGAAGAGTTATAGAGTCATCCAGGATGGAAGCATACCCTTTGGTCCATGCCAAACATCACCAATCTAAATTAGTCCCAACTGCCTGATCTTCCTCCAAATCCCTCCAAACATTCCCTCTTCATATATTTATCGAAATGTATACCGAAGTTTGCAACTACAAGAAAGAAGTGTTCATTATTCTTCTAAGGTGTTACTAATCTGAAAGGTCGAGAAAGTCGTACACTGGGAAACAAAAAAAAACAGTAACCGAACGAAATGACAACTTGATTTCATTTTTGCGGAAATATTTGAACATTACAAAGAAATTTTGTCATTAGATACTTGGGGAATTACTGTCAGGCTAGAATTAGGGAAGAGAAATCATCTTTGATAACTGTGCCACAAGTTATGCTCATTAACGCATCTGCAAGTAAGTGACAATTGGAGTGGTATTTGAGTGTGCAGAAGACTTTTGACATGTTGTTCAACAATGAGAGAAGGAAGTCAGAATCCAAGGGTAAGGGACGAATATACTCCATGGATTTAGAATTGGTTCGTGGAAACGATAATGGAAGTGGCACCCTTTTCTGAACTGAATGCCGTTCCTCATGGAGTATCATTTGTGTCAGTATTTGGACCGTAGAAACGTTCAATACATATAAATGAATTGTAGGTGTGACCAAGCAGTACACATCTCATGTTGTGTTTATTAAATGGTGCGAGGTTCAGAAGTATTGCTTAAAATGAACTGATTGTCCTTGATCGTGTGTGTATGTGTCCGTGTCTGCGTTGCACCATGCTGCTGTCCCTCGGAATATTGCTTTTAGTAAGACACCTCCTGACACAACATAGCCTATTCACTATCCACAAGTGTCAGAAGTGTGTTGGAATATGACCCATTAACTCAATGGTTATGTAATGATGGTGATCTTTTCAAAAAGTTATTTTCACGCTTCCATCTTTTGCAGAGTTGTCGTAAATGCAGAGGTTTCACAGAGTCTACTCTGCATGGGTTTTTGGGACCAATCTGATTATAGCTTACAGAAACTAATTCAGCCAAAAAGCTTTCACGATTACACACAAAAAAAATCTTGTGTAATGAAAGGGGAATGGCAAGTTCTTTGACCTCAGCTAAAGTTTCGTTTGAGCAAGCAGTCAGTTTCTGAGGCTGCTGATCAAAGTGAGAAATGGATGGAAGAAACTGTTCCATACTGAATCTCTCTGCATCTCTCGCTCCCCTCTGCGACACAGACCTTTTTGTTTAAGGAATGTTTATGGGGCTTGTTGCAGGTATTTGGATCAACATCATTAAGTTGGGATAATCTTGTCTATTTTCGGTCACGTTAAGTTATTCTGCATTATGTTCGCTTTTGTTTGTGCTTCATTCTGTCGTCTGTAAATAAATTATGTTTTGTTTGAAGCTGAGAGATTTTGAACAGCTGTATCATTCCTGAAATTTCCACTGTACCCCTGATGAAAACAACTGGAACATTGAGCATCTGTTACCTTGTTGCAATGCATTGAGGGTACCTGACATGATCCATAACAGACTGGAGGTTGTTTCGAGGATTTTTCCACAATTCCAATTTGGGATTAGCGTTGCTGATCTCAAAGGCAACGAGTGACAGGTGTTAATGTAATTTGTTCTGTGTGTTGAATTCACTTGGCTTCAACATTTCTCGGATAGCAATGGCTGTTTCAGACACTGAGCGTTTTCAGGTTGTGGAAGACATGATTCCGGGGACTTTACATAAGGGGAATAAGGTCAAGCTACTGGAAATAACGGACAGTTTGGAGTTTAAGCTGTCTCCTTCCGTTAGAAAATGAGAGATAATTTCACCAAATCTCAGCATATAAAGTTGCTGGAAACATGATCAGAATGTTTAGAGACGACGATAATTCATTTGAAAATAAATTGTGTTAGAGGAAAAATAGAAGGTAAGTGCGAAAGAAATGGTACTGTTTGAATTCTGATTAAAAGCAGAGGAAAGAGAACAAGAACGAATCGCTTTTGCAGATTCAAAAGATAAAGGAAGAGAGAGAGAGAGAGAGAGAGAAACAAAGAGAGAAGAGAGAGAAAAGCAGACCGAGAAAAGAAAGAAAGCGAGGGAGTTTGAGCGTCAGGAATTGCCAGATAGGAAAATCATTTTCAAAGAATGGTAGAAGAAGGCTGAATGTAAACTTCGTGAGGAAGAGGGTGAGAATGAGCAAACCTACAGTAGCGAAAGGCCAAGTGAGAATTTATTTAAATATATTTACGCATTACATAAATTTGTCAAGAGGAATGGAGAAAACCTCTTTTTTAAGAAGGTGGTTAAACAGATGCACTGCTCAAGATCACACAGCTTCTGTTGATTCACACAAAACCTGTCGGTAGAACTCGTGAGGTATTTGCATCATTGCGGGGGAGGAAGCTGAGGCGTATAAGCTGATGAAGGAAGCCATTTAAAGTGCACACGAGCCTGTGCCAGCAGACAACAGACAATGTTTCAGAAATATAAGGAGGCACCCATGCTAAATATACATTGGGTTTGAGAGGTTCAAGCGAAGTGATTTTGACAGGTTGACAAGAACATTAAAAATAAAGCACATTTATAACGTTCTTACAGCGATTATTAATTTGAAAGAGTTCAAAAATACACTTCATGAAGTAATAAGAACATATGTGAGAGGACACAGATGGAAATGACAAGATTAGCAGCTGAAAGGGCTGATGATTATGAGTTGGCTCATAACTCAAATGTTCGCTTCAAACATCACTTTCAACCTGTAAGGGATAGAAATTGGAGAAAAGATAAATCCTCACGTTGAAAGGGAAAGAGCGATATTGGTGGAAACCATAGGACATCTTACGTAAGGGTAAAAAGGATATCTTTGAATCAGATGTAGATGTTAAAAAGCTCGAGTGTTTTCACTACAATAAATTAGGTCACGTATAATCACAACGTTGCCTTGGTAAGAAAATTACTGGGACGCCAGATGTAGGAAAACAAGATATGTCAGTGAATTCGGTGGGATGAAACACAGTGGCGGCTACAAAATTACAACAGAATGTAAGATATAGACGGGAATTGTTTAAGGAGGGACTGCCAAATCAGGCAAAGATTAAATTTGTTTGCTCAGGCCAGCGACAGAAGGTAAGGACCTTCACCCTTATGTATATGGTGGGCAAATTAATAGAGAGGATTTTGAGAGAAAGAATTTCTGCTTATTTAGAAAGCCATAACTTGATTAGATATAGCCGCCATGGCCTTCTGAGAGGCAAGTCATGCCTCACAAAAAATATTGAATTCTTTGAGGACGTGACAAAACGCATTGATGGAGGTAGGGCTGTGGATACGGCGTCCAGTGACTTTAAGAAGGCGTGTGAAAAGGTTCCCATTCATAGGCTCATTCAGAAAGTAAGGAGGTATGCGATGTAGGGAAATCAGCATTGGCTGGTTCATAGCAGACAGAGGGTGGTAGCAAATTGAAAGTATTCAGCCTTGGAGTTGGTAACCAGTGGTGTTCTTCAGGAGTCGTTTCTAGGACCTCTGCTGATTGTGATTTTTACAAATCACTTGGATAAGTAATTGAAAAGTTGAGTTACCCAGGATGCCGAAGAAACGATGGTTGTTGGAATGGTTTATAGTCTGAAAACCTCTTATAGATGGCAACGGGACATTGACAGGATGCAGAACTGGTTTGATAAGTGGCATTTGGAGTTCAACCTGGATAAATATGAAGTGGTTAATTTTGGAAGGACGAATTTGAATGCTGAATTTACAGTTAAGATTAGGATACTTGACAGTGTGCTGTAACAGTGAGACGATGGTATCTCTGTCAAAGTTGACAGCCAAGTTTAATGGGATTCCAAATAAGGCATATTGTGTGTTGGTTTTCATTAGTCGGGGGGGGGGCAACCAGTTTGAAGTGACATGAGGTTATTCCCCAGCTCTGTAAAGCCCTGGTTAGACCACACTAACAGTATTGGGTTCAGTTCTGGTCGCTGCATTATAGGAAGGATGTGGAAGCTTTAAGGATGGTGCAGAGTTGTTTTGCCAGGAAGCTGCCCAGACTGTAGTGCATGTCTTATGAAGAAAGGTTCAGGGAACTGGATCTTTTGTCAGTAGATTGAAGAAGGATGAGAATTGGCCTGATAGAAGTGTGTATGATGATGAGAATCATAGATAAAACTGATAGTCAGAAATTTCCTTTTCCGGGCGGAAATGTCTATTACTGGGGGACATAACTTAATGTGACTACAGAGTTGTTTACGGGAGATGTCAGATGTAGGTACTTTAAGGTGTGGTGGGTGCATTGAATCCACTACTAGTTGTATTCTTTGTGTCAGATACATTAGGGACATTTATCGACTCTTGGATAGGCACATGGAAGAAAGTACAATGAAGCGTATGTAAGTTAGTTTGATCTGCTAGTAGGGGAAAAGGTCGTCATAATATCGATGAACGAAAGCCCTGTATTGTGCTGTACTGTTCTATGTTCTGTGTTCTATACCAAAAATTAAATTGGGAAAGAAGGAAGATGTCAAAAATTAGGATAAAATATTGAGTTACTTTCCAGAGAAAAAAATCGACATGCCCTGCAAGAGTACGTAGAGTCGCGTATGGAGATGTTGAAATAAGCTTGGACGTACTAAGCTGAATATGCATGGTGTGCATGGAGGAGATACTGTTCCAATTCAGCATAATGCACTAAATATGGCACAGTTTCATTAGGAGATCGAACTCATCCTCCAAGACGGAATAATCCGATTGAGTTAAAGTGATTGGAACACATTCATATTAATAGGGTCGAAATCAGATGGTAACTGACTGTAATAAGTGACTGATCGCAAAGTGAATGTAGTTACGAAGACTGTTGGATGTCCTACTCTGTGTTTGGAAGACAGGGTTGAAAAGTTTGGACAGACATATTTCTTAATTGGACTTGCTCAAAGAACATTGACGAGTACCTTTGTCCAAAAGACTAAATATTTTTTCAGCTTTTGTAGGGTTGAATAGATTGTATCAATTCAAAGTCACGCTATTTGGTACCAAATAAAGTGCCTGATTAACCAATAAGGTCGTTTCTGGATGACCAAATTGTGCTGCATACATATAGATGATGTGGTACCTTTTCTTCACACATGAAAGATTTATTTGTAACATTGTTCAAAATTGTTTGATTTACTCCGTTAGGTAGGCTTGGTTTTCACATGGTAAAAATGAATTTTGCAAAGCCCAAAGCATCTTCCTCGGCCATGTTATTGTTCACGGAGAAATGGACCCACAGGATGAAAAATAAAGGTTAATGTGAAGTTTTCAATCCCATCGAGCAATGAGACTGATTGGATTCCATTGGAAATTTATACCAAATTTTAGCAGTATCGCTGCTCCACTCACTGAATTGCAAAAGAAAGGCAGTGGGTTTCAGCGAAATGCAGACTGTCAGAAGGCATTTGACAGCCTAAAAGGTATGTGAACCTCTGCCTCAGTTTGAGCCAGACAAATTAATGCAAAGCAACTCAAGGTAGCTATTGATGCGAGTGTTGTGGGTTTCAGTGCAGTTTTCACGCCAGAAGACAACGAGAAGAAAGAAACGACCTATCAGGTATTTCTCAAGAAGTTGAACATTCATCAGCAGAAATATTCAACAGTTGAGAAGGAGACATTGAGCTTGGGGTTGGTATTATAACTTTTTTAATGTTTATGCGACCAGAAATGCATCTGAGACAATCATATACACGAGTCATAACTCATTGAATTTTGTCGAAAAACGTAAAGACAAACATTCCATACTGGTTAGTTAGAGCTTGTCGTTACAGTCATTCAATTTGAAGATTATGCATGTGGAGGAAAAAAAACGTGAGTGGCGACGTGTTTCCGAGACTTGGATGAGAATGAGACTTCGATGGCAGGAGTATAGCAGATTGCAATCGAATTTGGTGTGAATGTTCGCATGTTTGAAGCCAATGTCATCGATATGAATGTTGCAGTCCAATGAGAATTAAAGATTAATTTGTTTTAAAATGAATAGGAGCCATCTTCTCCTATTGTTGTTTCGTTTTTCATCAGGGAGGAGCTGTGATGATGCTACTCCTTTAACAAGGTTATGTTGTCCTTGGTTTTGTTTCAGAAAGGTCGTATTGGCAGAGGTCCGTGATGTCAAGTATGGATAGGTTTTAGGGTCAATTTGATTATAACAAATAGATGCTGCCTCAGAAAAAAAGACTTTCAAGTGTAAAGAAAATCACTTGTGCACGGAATGCGGAGCAGCCAGTCCTCTCAGATCAACTTTTCTTCTATCTGGTTTGCTTTTTGAAATCAGTCAGTTTTGCGTGGCTTCAGGTTAAAGGAACAGTGACATGAAAAAAGGTGTTCCATGCTGAAGCACTCTGCCATCTCTCCCCTGCAATCCTTTGTGTTTGATTTTAGCTTAAGGGCTGTTTATTCGGACTACTGCACCGATTTGAGGGGAGAAATAGGATTAAGTTGAAGCAGTCTGTTGGGTTTTCCGATAGGTTAAGACATTCTGCATTGCATTCTCGTTTGTTTGTGTTTCATTTCGTACGCTGTAAAGAATTTTGTTTTGTATAAAACAGAGGGATTTGACAAGATGTGCCACTTCTGAAATATTCACTATAGATATCGTGAAAATAACTCGAAAAACTGTGGTATGGGCTAACTTCGTGAAATATTGCGATGTATCCTGACATGGTCCAGAACTGGCTCAAATTCAACAACACAATTGAAGCTCAACACGATCCAGGAATAAGTAAGCGGATCGACGGGTATTATATACACAAGTATGCACCTCCTCCACAACCAACATTTATTAGCAACAGTGTCTAACATCTTCAAGATTCATTCCAGAAATTCACCAAAAATCCTCATACGTCTGCTTCGAAAGCGAGGACCACAATATTTCATTTCTCCACAGCAACTCATCATCCTGACTCTGAAATATATCAGCATTCTCTCAATTTCGCTGGAATTCCCTCAATAGGAGCAAGCGTGATCAAATTTCTGGGGAAGTGATTGCTGGGACTCTTGCTGAGATATTTTTGTCATCTATAGTTTCTTGATGGATGCCAGAAGATTGGAGTTGGCTAGCGTGGTACAAGTATTTAAGAAAGGTGGTGACGACAAGCCAGGGAACAATATACCTGACGTCAGTGGTGGGTAAGTTGTTGGAGGTAATACTGAGGGATCAGATCTACAGTATTTGGAAAAGAAATGACATAAAAAGAATCGCCCACATGGCTTTGTGGGTGGGAAATCATGTCCCAGGAAGTTGATTTTTTGAAGAAGGAACAAAGAGGATTGATGAGGGCAGAGTGGTGGACGTGATCATTTTGGACTTCAGTAAAACGTTCGACAGGGTTCGCCATGGGGTACTGGCTATTAAGGTTAGATATCATGAAATACAAGGAGAACTAGCCATTTAGATAAAATAGAAAGGAGCTTAGGGGCAAAGTTTTCATGCAGAGAATGGTGCGTGCATGGAATGATTTGCCACATGAAGTGTTGGATGCTGTTTCAATTGCAAATTTTAAAAGGTATCTGGATGGGTATATGAATAGAAAGGGCTGAAATGAATATGACCCAAGACTGACAAATAGTATTCGAGTGGACATGGATGCGTTAGGCTGAAGGATCTGTCTGCATGTACATCTCTGTGACTTTATGATTGTATACTGCATGTCGACTCTCAGGTGATCATAGAATCCCTTCAGCGTGTAAACAGTGTCTTCAAAAGAACGGATACCCAATGAAGATAGTCCGCCGATTTCTCAGCAACACACCCAACTAGGAGCGAAAACACGTTCGGAAACCTAGCCACTCGCCATTACAGTGAAGACATGTCGAAAATGACTGCCAGATTACTTAAACTTCTTGGCATCATGGCAACTCAGAAACACACCAACACACGAATACAATTGCTAATGAACATGAAAGGCTCCAGCCAGACAACAAGGAAAACTGATGTCATTTACAAAATACATTCCAAGAACTGTAACCATCACTATCTTGATCAAACAGGCAGAAAACTCGCCACCAGGGATACATCAGCATCAACGATCCACAAAAACACACGACCAATCTCACTAGTATCGTTTCATACAGATGGGGAAGGATAAGACTGCGACTGGGACAGGACATACATCCGAGGACAAGCCAAACAGAAACACGCACGAGAATTCCTAAAGACTTAACATTCCAAGCGGAAACACATTAACTTAGATTACATTTACTACACCATGAGAAAATTAACAAGAAATGACACCACCGCATGAAATTCCGTCACCTCAGGAAATGACGTCACAAACTAAAGGAAACATTACCACATAAATAAAAATCTAGCCGTGCAACCAGTCATTCTTCCGGACGCTCACTGAACGCTTTTCTTAGTAAGGTGATGTAAAGTCTGAAAACTAACCTTCCAGCTCACTGAGCGAACCGACATCCAGAGTGGAAACAGGCTATTCGGTACAACAAGTCCACCCTGAACGTCTGGAGAATATCCCAAACTGAGACATCCCCTACCCTGTTCATATCACCCGTATTTCCCATGGCTAATGCATGTACCATAAATAGCCCTGAATACTATGGGCAATGTGAGCACAACCAATTCACCTAACTGCATAGTTTTGGCGTGGGAGGAAAGCAGAGTAAACAGAGCAAACCCACGCTGACACGGGAAAAAGATGTAACGCCACACAGACAGCTTCCCAAGGCTGGAGTTCACTCCAGGTCCTTGGCACTGTAGGGCAGCAGTGTTAATTACTGAAGCGAAATGCAGCCTCTGAACGTTCACGAAATGACTACATCATCACTTCCTCATGTGCACCTTGGAACAGGCTATAAATGGCCACATCCCGTGAATACATTAAAAGAAGCGAAATCCCTACTGTTTTTCACCCTGTTCGTATCCATCTGGGCTGTCATAAGAAGGCCATAAGAGAGTGGCATTGCATAATGTACGTCACCACTCGAACTATCAATTATTTGCATACATAAATATAGAGAGGTATCGATAAACAAACACATTAACCCGCAGACACAGCAACATGCACTTTCTCTCTGACACACTCAAACACACACACACAAAAATTCAGGCATAAACAAGCGCACTCAAATGCAGATACAAAAGCATCAACAAAAATGCAGAGACAGGGAGATTGTCAGTATTTCCCTTGCTCTGTGGAGGGCTCTTCACTATTTCACTTGTTCTAGAAGGTGTGTGTTCGATTTCTGTTGCTTATTTTGCAGGGTGTCATTATCTTAATGGCCCCAAATGCAATGTGTCAATAGTTCAGTCTCTCTATGTGCAGTTTTCCAGTATTTCACTTATATTAATGCTTGAGCTAGTTTGTCACTTCTTGTGTGTGGATCTTGACTCTCAGAAAATGCCAATGTGTCGCCAAATCTAGAAGAATTGTTAGAATTGTAGAGGACAGTGTGGGACACCAACAAGACAGTGACAAGTTGGTGTCGTGTTCGAGTATATGACACGTGAGGTTCCATGCAGAGCAGTGTGATGTGATGCACTTTAGTATGAAGCACATTGAAAGGCAATGTAAAGTAGTCTGTAGAGTTATTAATGGGGGATAAGGGAACAGATAACCATGAGTGTGTATGGATTATGGAAGATTTCAGGACAAGTGGAGAGTGCAGTAAATATGACAGATCAGTTTCATTTTCTGATTGCTGTTTACAGGAGGGGGTGTAGGACGGGGCCTCCATACTCCCTTCCTGGGAGATGGTGGTGACGATGTGTTTTCTGCAAAGCTTCATGCCCAAAAATACCCCTGAGATTTCATTTGAACCAGCTCAACACAAAAGGGAAATGGCATCAGGGTCACGGCTTTGAGGTTGCTCTGTGGGAACGGAACTGATAGTGGGTTTACAGTGAGAATTGCCATTCCCTGAACATTGCTCCTTACCTGGTTGGTGGGATGTGCTCATGTGGATGGAGGGTGTGTGAGGGAACGGAGTTTGGACACTCAATGATCCAGCTTGGCCTTGTCTCTGCCCTCTCGGAGGCTGTTATATTTTCCTGGAATGGTAGAACAGAAGGGATGAGTGAACGTGGTAATATGTGACCCTATTGTTCGTCCTGGAGTTGGTGGTGGGGTCATGGTGAGTTTAATAAAGGGAGTTAATCCACAATGTTGTATCCATGCCGTGTTATTAGTGTGTGGGGGGTGGGGGGAGGGAGGGGGTAAAGTAGAGATGAGCGGTGCTGCATGCAGTAGTGAGAGAGGAAAATCACGAGCCTTTTTTTGGGATATGTGCTCGAACAAGTAGACAGTGAGTGTGAGGGAGCAGAGAATATACAGTAACACTTATCCTGACAGAGCGGGGAAGGTTGTTGGTTCTTGCCCTGTATTGCTTGACAAATTTTAATATCACTGGCTTTGCAATGATCTGGGTGTTAAACTGAGACTATGCTTGGTTGCTCTGTTCTTGGGCCCCCTTTGGGAACAGAATGATCTCCTTTGTACTCACCCATCTACCAGGAACTCCATGCCTCTGTCGACAAATCGGGATGTAATTGCCCCGACCTACTATGCTCAGTGTAATCTGTGTAGGGCAACTCCACACTAAGAAAGCTCAAACGTGTCCCCATTGGTCTTCTAACGAACAAACCACTGCCAGGGATCAAGGAATATCCAGGGGCTTCCGGGTGTTCATGAGTACCTCATGATGGGTGGGAGAATCGGACTGGCAGAGAATGAGAGGATCACTTTCGGGATGGGTAGGTAGTTAATGAGGTGCGTTCGATAAGATAGCACCAGGAAACTAAGTCAGCCTCGTACAGAAGATCCCTGTCACAAAGAAAATGCCACTGAGAACAATTCTTGTTTGATCAGGCCAGTGAGACAAAGAATCTGCTGTCCCCACTCACAGTTACAAAGCTGTAGAAAAAATCGTCACCAAAACGTCTCTCATCTGGATTCAGAATAATATCCCATTCATTCATCATTACTGGGAATACTATATCATGTTGCAGAATGCTACTGAAATGTCTATATTGCAGCATTCAGAAACTTGTGAACACATCCTTCGATGTCTCTGTCTCTTAGTCTCCCCTTCTCTGTCTATTTTCCAAACCATTTACGTTTGTTGGTACGTCAACTGATACCCCCATTACTTTTCTATGTCTGTGAATCTAGGATGATTATGTGAGGTGGTTGAGAATCTGGCAGTTTTTTTTGTTCTCATTCTTGTGATTGGATCCTCAAAGTTCCCATCCCTCCAGCTAGTCTCAGTCGCCAATCTACCTCCATCGTTCGGCATTGTTGTCCATAATGTACTTGTTCATTTTTAACGTGAATAGCTGTCCTGTATAATTTAGTGTCCTTCGGTGTTACTCACCCAAGAGTAACGGGATGCACCACTAAATAACCGCTCTGGTCACTCCTCAGCCTCAACACTCGAGGGATTATAGCCCAGCCTACTCAATATTTCCTGTCGCTCAACTCCACTAAGCCACCCCCACGAAAACACCAGTAACATACTTGTGAAACTTTTATTTTCACTTTCAAGTTTATCAATATCTTTCCTAGTGCAGAGACACCAGGATTAAAGGCATTACTACAAAACTGGCCGAACCAATGTCCCGTACAGATGCGACGTATCATCCAAACAGTTAAACTCAAAGCACTGCCCAACAAAAGCAATTGTGGAAACTTCCTATTTTACCACCCTGCCTTGCTGTGACAAATGCAACAAACGTGGCATACCAAATGCAAAACATCACATTTATCTGAAATAAATTCCATCTTCCAATGCTCAGCACAATCTCTTTAGTCTTTGCTTTTCCAAACGCATACAAATCCGAACAATTTTCGAGAACAAGGGCCGTTTCTCTTACACGTTTAGACACCATACTGCTGATGTTACCCGGTATGCTGATGAATCGTACGAATGCAAAACTGCCAACTCAACAGGAAAATTTACATCCACAAATAAATCATTCCCTCAAAATTCTCCATGAAAAACTGAGTCAATGTTAAGGTCAGGCTCAGCGGGCTATAGTTCCTTACTTTTATAAGTAGTGGCATCACATTAGCAAATTTCCAATCTTTTGCCACCTGCCTTGTTTCAATAATGACATAAATGTATCAGCAAGATGAATGGCAATCACTTTCGTAGCTTCCAACAAGTTCTTGCAGACAACTGATCATGTCCCAGAGATTCATTCACTTTTGTGCTCTTGTGAAGGTTTAGAGGTGTACTGTATTTTTAAGAGAGTTGGAAAGCTCGCAAGGACCGACAAAATGCCGAGACTCTTGAAAAATGTAACAATATGACTCTTGGACGAAACAATTTGCAGCATCTTGTTTACCAGGAAACATGATGAATTTCAAATTCTGCCCTTCAGTTTGAATTATGTCCCAACACAATAAAATTCAATCAATTTGAATTTAGCATTTTGAAATTATTAAAGCCAATGAAATGATCCAATGTTGTGTGTTATAACTCGGAAATTTTGAACACTTAGAAGAAGAAGTGCCAAAGTCCAACAAATGTAGATTGCTCGCTGAAGAACTTTCTGAAAGGTACCTGTGGATAAGAAGTTTGCAGAGCAGAACATCGAAACTCACCTGGAGAGAATCTAAACAGGAAAATCTGCAAAGGAGAAATGCGGAAAGCTGACTAGTTTTGATACGTATAGTTTTGTAAGTATTAATCGCGATGTTTTATTGTACTGTTTTTGGAGAGTGACAGTTAAAAGGAAGGTTTAAGGAAATGAAGATGCAAATATGTGTTTTAATTTTTTTTGGACTTAAACAATGAAGTTGAATATTTGTACTTAAAATTGTCATCTCTGGGATTGTACTTTGCCTCTTGAATTTTGACAAATTACAAAATGAGTTCAACGTTTTCTGTGTTCGTGCTTTAAATAAGGAGAAGGGTTAACCCCGTGTCGTAACAGTTTGGGAGCTTTTGTTTGTGATTTAAATAGTTTCGGACAAATCTAGTCTGTGATTTGGACGGATGTGAATAGATTTGGGTTACAGAAAAGCCCAGTAAATTTAATCACTTGTAGGTCAGTATCCTCGAACTTCAAGATACAAAGGTGAAGCAATTTGTTTAATTTCGGTGACTTTTGGTTGGACAAATTAAAAGGGAAAGAAATGGCTGTTAAAATTGCTGAAGAGGTACTGTGTTTTAAGAATGACTCAAATTTGCAAAAGAAGTTTAGAAGGACAGAAAAGATGACGTAATCTTAGAATTAGCAAATATGTCAGATTTGTGATTAACCAAAGGCAAAGTAAAGCTAAAATTTAAATGGAATTAAACAATCACTGAGGAGTCTTAGACAAACAGACAAATACAGTACAGTTTGCAAAACTTAAAGTAAAATTGAGAAAAATGGCTTTCGCAGCTGAAGAAAGGGAGAGAGAAAGAGAAAGAGAGATAGAACGATGGAACAAAAAGACAGAGAGGATTCTTAGCTAAGCAAAGATAGAGAGCAGCAAGGGAGAGAGAAAGAGAGAGAGAGAGAGAGAAGAAAAGAATTGGGAGAAAAAAGAGACGAAAAGGGAGAAAGAAGGCTCTTACATGAGAAAAAAGAGAAATTTCAACTTGATAAGTTGCGACTTAGCCAACTTAAGGTAGCAGGATGTAATCAAAATGAGAATGTCGTGAAATATGCAAACATGTCAGAGCTCTGTCACATTTTGATGAGGAAAGAGTGGAAGCCTTCCTTACTTCATTTGAAAACTTGGCTAAGCAAATGGAGTGGTTTGAGGAATTACGGGTAATACCAGTTCAGGCAAAATCTGTAGGCAGAACACGTCTGGTATTTACCGTGCTGTCATATGAGGAGTCAAGAGATTATGAGGTGGTCATACGCTATTTTAATCGCTTATGAATTGGTGCCAAAAGCATACAGGCAGCATTCAGAAACGCAAAGAAGGATTAAGGTTTGCGTTAATTTGAGTTCGAAATAATTACACAGATTTGTTTGATGAATGCGTGTGACCTTTAAAGACAGATACGACCTATGAATCTCTAAAAGAGATGATTCTGCTGGAGGAGTTTGAAAACTCACTTCCCGAGATTATATGAATTCACATCGAGAACAGTGCTCGTCGTTAAAGGAACGTACTGTGGGGAATGATGAGGTAAAATTTTAAGCCAGTGGCATTAGTGACCGGAGTAAAGAAAGCCCCAAAAAGAGCTGAGGAGCTGCAGGATAGTCCACAGCTGAGACAGGATCCGGGTATGGAGTTAGTGCCTCAGGTCTATAAAGAAATTGCTGCTGCAGTAAAGTTCAGAGAACACAACGTGATGAAGAGAAAGAGGTTACGATTTTGAGAGAAACATGTTTTAACCTGTCACTGTTAGGAAGTGATGACGAATTTGAACTCTTACTGATCTGTTACCCGATAGTGTGATAACTTGTGGGACAGAAATTTACAGTTCGCCAATGTAAGATCAGTTGGAGTATTATCTCAAGACTGGTGAAACAACAATGGGAGTGACTGACAGAATGTCAGTTCCAGGAATCTAGTTTGCACTTTCGAATGATTTAGCAGGGTCCACAGTGTGAGTGACACCCCTTGTTGTGTAGAAACCGATGTGGTTAGGATCAAATGAGGACCGCTGGGTAGGATTATAATGGAACAGGTGTCTAACTTGTGAGACAATTTTGTTACTTTGAAAAAGAAATTTTCTCCTCGGATTTTCTTTTAATGTGCGGTCTGAAAAGCTGAACTGCTAACTGAAAACGGCTCCAATAAATAATTTAGGAAGCATTTAATTTTTGAATAGTGGGAAAAATGGCCAGCTCTTAAACACAGGGCTTTCTACTTTTTTTAAGCCTGAACAGTAACTGAATGCTTGAGGTCTCAGAAGGATTAGAATCTTCCGTAAATCGTCCATATATATGATTCTCCCTCACGTTTCTCCTGATGCGCTTTCCTTCTGGACTGCGTGCAAGAATGTTCAGCTGAATGTGCCAAATTGCAAAAGGGATGTATTTGTGGGATGGTGGCAAATTACAACAGTCCATTACTAGATGTTATTCTATCGATTATTCGATAAAGTTATCGAATAATTAGGTTATTGAAAGTCCTCTATTTTTGTTTGCATTTTAATTAGAGCTGCTAAATAGATTATGTTTTGCCTGATGTTGAGTGGTTTGAATGGCCACATCACATCTGGAAAACTGATTTCACATTTCCGTTTAAAATAAGAAATGGTGGGCCTCCAGGTTACATTATTAAAATATTTCGAGGCACTATGTTCTGATCCATAGAAAACCGGGGTCATTTTCCTTTCCTAAACTGGTAATTCCAAATTGGCTTTAGGATTAGCGGCCCGACAGTGTGAAAGTAAGCCATTTGTGCCCACAAGTCCAAACCGACCATTTGAAAGTAACCCACCGAGACTGATTCTACTGCTCTCTTACTCTAAAATTACCACTGACTAATTCATCTGCTCCACATATCCCTGAATAATGTGTGCAATCTGGTAAAGCCAATTCATCCATCCTGCATATCTTTAGGCTATTTGAGCAAATTGGAACACCCGGAGAAAACCCACGCAAACATGGGGAGTATGAAGATGCTAAGATTGTTGTGCTCAAAGGTGGCTGCGGTAGTTGTTGTTGCTTTTAGTTCCGGGTGGTATGTTCGGTTGGTGTAAATAGTTTTTAGTGTTGCAATGCCTCTTTCAGTCACGAAATGTGTCCTGGGTATGGAGGAAATGGCTTTCGGAGTTTGAGAAAAGGCGAGCAAAGCAATGCTGCTTCAAATGGCAGACACGCTGGAGTTTGGGTTTGCTTTTATGTCTGTAAGAAAACGAGAGGTAATTGCAGCAATAGACAGGCATTTCAATTCTGGTGGAAATGCCACCGAAATATTTTGAAATTGCTAGAATTCAATTGCACACGCAACAGCTTGAAAGTGAAAAGGAATTGAAACAGTCTGAATAATGATTACATCGACTCAAAAGAAAATGAGAGGAGGAAGAAAGGCAAAAGAATAGAAAGAAAACCAGAAAGAGAAAGAGAGATTCAACTTCAAAAGTTAGGAATTAACGAAGAGAGTCGACTTAGAGAGGTGGAGATGAAGGTAGAAGTTCAGCTGAATCAACAGGATAGTGAGAATGACCAACCCTATGGGGGACAAAGGCCTCATGAATATCTGTGTAAATATATACTGGCCCAACACAATGTAAACTCTCCTGCTCAATTTAAAACCAGCAACGTGCAGTAATCTGTAATGTAAAAATGAATGTGTATTTGTTAAAGTATAACAGAGAATAGGAGGCGGACCACTATTTACCACTTCTTTGTCTAACCTGTCATTTTTAACTTCTCTTCTGCAACATGAGTTCGATAAAACTCCCAATTAAGATTTGGAAAACAACACGTCTTATGACGAAACTACGGAGCTGTAGGTGATTGTTTTCGATTCCTCCTGTGTCTTCTTTTCTCCATGCTGGGAAATTGCACGTCACAGGTAACAGACAGAAAAAAAAAGTGCTTTCAAGAGAGCTTTTTTTGTAGGCAATCTGAAGCATGATAGGCTTGGCGCTTCTCCTATCAACTGCACAATTTTCCTCTGGTCTTATACCCAGACAATCGGATTGCGTCAATGGCTTTTAAGAGTAACAATATACTCTATCCAAACTTGATTGGGCATTGGTATTTGTCTGGGGTCCAGTTTGAACTGATTGGCTATGTTTGAATTTGTTTCTATCTCCAGGCAACGAACTATTCGTATTGTTCTACCCAGTGTTACATACATTGTTGCCTTATGATAACATTCCGTGCTGAGACTGGAGATTCTGCGGTTATTACCTCTCTTAAAGATACACCACATATTTATAACCATACAAGCATAGTCGAAACATGACGAGAATGACGTGCCAATTCATTTTAATTTCATTTGAGAAAGTGGCTAGATAAATGCAGTGGCCAGTGACTATGTTGATTTTGGTAATCCAACCAGAGTTGGTAGGTAGAACGGGTGAGATATTGGTATCACTATCAGAGGAGATATCTGGGTCATTTGAGGAGGTGAAGACTGCCATCTGAAGTGCTTATGACATTGTGCCAGAAGTCTACAGACAACATTTCTGGAATGTAAGGAGCGACCCTGGTTAAATGTACATTGAGTTTGAATGGAACAAACAAAGCGAGCTTGATTAGATGATGATGGTATAAAAAATAAAGCAAATCTATGACGCTCGGAAAGTGATTCTTATTTTGAAGTAAAAATTCACTTCCTGTGGTCATGTCAACTCAGGGGGAAGAGCAGACGGTTAAAATGCAACGATTAGTTGCTGAAATGGCTGACGATTCTGCGTTGATCCATAAATCGTACTATGCTTTCTGTGGGGAATTGAGAAGGATATGCAACATCTTTTTAAACATGTACCTGTAAGTTTATGGTTTACTGACATAGGCAGGGAGTAGCAGGGAAATAAGTTACAGTGTGTAAAGACATGAAGCATATAAATCTTTGATGCTGAGACATGAGGAGATGTTGTGGTTCTGTTCGCCGAGCTGGAAGTTTTTGCTGCAAACGTTTCGTTCCCTGGCTAGGGAATATCATCAGTGCTATTGGAGCCTCCTGTGAAGCGCTGCTTTGATGTTTCTTCCGGTATTTATAGTGGTTTGTTCTTGCCGCTTCCGGGTGTCAGTTTCAGCTGTAGTAGTTTGTATGTGGGGTCCAGGTCGATGTGCCGCTTCCGGCAAGAACTACAACAAAAACTGAAACACCTAGTCAGCGGATCCAAACAAACTGCTACAGCTGAAACTGACACCCGGAAGCGGCAAGAACAAACCACTATAAATACCGGAAGAAACATCAAAGCAGCGCTTCACAGGAGGCTCCAATAGCACTGATGATGTTCCCTAACCAGGGAACGAAACGTTTGCAGCAAAAACTTCCAGCTCGGCGAACAGAACCACAACAACGGACACGCGAGCTACAAATCTTCAACCAGACTTTAAACATGAGGAGATATGTCATTCAGAAGGCCTATTGCATAGATGAGGAGAGCTCCATCACATAAAGTGTGGTTAGTGTGTTTGAGAAAGTCTTTGACACAAATATTTCACAATTGAGACGAACACCTTGATCTTTGTGTTGGTGTTGCACCGTTTCAGTGTTTTAATTGCCAATAACGTGTCTGAGACAAATCTATAGATGATCATAACCTCTTCACGTTTTTGGAGACATTTAGGGATACCAATTTGAGTATGTTTCGATTCAGCTTATTTTTGCCACTATTCAATTTGAAACTTGAACAGGTGTCCGAACGAGAAAGCGTAATTGCTGCCAAATTGTCCAGACGTGGATGGAGAAATATGGAGGCGTTCTGTGGCTGGAGTAAATTGACTGGAATAGAATGTAGTTTTGAATGTTCGCATGCATAGAGTCTATGTAATGTACATATATGCATTGTAGTCTACTAACATAGTTGGAACAAGAGGTTTAAAATGAATACATCTTTGTATATTGATTGTTCATAATTTTCAAGGGGGATTGGAACTGCCTTTTTGATTTGGGTTTTCTTTAATTCAGTTTTGCTTTTGAAGAGAGGCCTTGAAAGCAGAGGGGTCGAACTGTCACCAGAAAACGGGCAAGTAAATAACTTCGTAGTCTTATGAGATTTATTGAAACAGTGGGAACAATGGAACGGCAGTGTCCAGCTCTCACAGACAATTTCTTCTACTTTACATTTTGGCTGCAACTTTCAGGAGCTGCTCGCCGTCCCGGAAGGTTTGGAAGCTTCAACACATGATTGATAACTCCCATTCTCTTTGAAGTCGATCCTTGTGCTACTTCCTCCTCGATTGGAGAGCTGCCCAAATATTTTATTTTATTTGAAAATACGTTTTGCCAAGGGGAGCGTTTATGGAACGGTACTGTATTGGATCTGTTCATTATCGAAATGTCGCATCTATTGTTTAGCTATGAGTTCCAATGCATAAGCTAACCAAAATTATTCATTCCTCATCACGAGAGTGTTGAAACAGTAGATTTTGTTTGACTGGTTGCAACAAATACTGAGATCCCACTAAAATATGCGAAAGTTAGGGTCTAAGCTATTTTTTAAAAATATTTTGAGGAGGTCTGGCCATGTCCTTAGGCCCTGTAGCTGAGGGGCTTCTGACTGAATCCTGTTATTGAAACGTTCGTGGAGGTTCAGAGGATGATTCGCTGGGGATTGTGCTGTGGGCTGCCTCAGGTATTCAGGGTGACCTTGGGATTTATAACCCAAATCTGGACGGAGTATAGGGACTATAATTTCAACATCTGGTTCTGCAACATGAACAACAAGTGGAACAGAGTCTGCAGAAAGTGAAAGCTCTGTAACCATGGAATGAGTGTGGGAGGGGAAAAGGATCTGTCGTATCCTGCATGGGTTTTCCATGAACAGCTTCCCACGCTACACTTAATCCTGGATCAGAGAGTGAAGGGACCATGACTGAACAGGCCGCTAGTCACAGAGCGGGTTCACCTCCTCCAACGCGACATGCAGCTTCACGCCAAGCATCGACGGTGCTGCCAGTGTCTGTTAAGTTCACTATTTCATTCAGTTTCTATGGTCCGGATATTTCCAGGCACGAGTGGTTGACATATCCATTATCATCCAATATGTTGACATCAATGCCACCGTTCTGTGACTGAGGATATTTATGGTGAATGAGATGAATATAATGCATTCTCTATCAGCAGGGAGCTGCAGGGTGTATCCTTGGTTACCCAGTATCGTGGAATTCCAGATTGCAAACAAGTGTTGGGTCCCGATGTCAATGGGAAGTGGTAGAGGGACTGAAGAAACTAGTATTCGATTTGTTTCGCAGTATGAACGTGCACAGTACATCATGTTGGTGAATACCCACTGTCCTGGCAGTAGCCACAGCCTTTTCATTCAGAAACAGTCAGCCACTTTCCACTGTCTTCCGGTGTCAACTTAAAAGAAAGGATGGCCTCTCGGGTAAAGGGCATCACCTTAATACAGGATTCAAATTACCCTCACCCTACCACTCCCCATTGCCAACCAACCACATCAACATATGCTGTGCGTGCTGAGAGCAATGAGAGCGCTGGGAATATCAGGGAGCAGACCAGCAGGGAGATGGAGCAACTCTTCCAATCTGAATAGGTCAGAGTGAATTTTCCAGGGCACACTGTCTCATTAAATCCAATAATCGATCTCCATTTCAGTGGAATCCTGACTTCAATTTTTCCTGAAAGAGCAGGCAGAGTGTCAATTAAATGATGCTCCAACTGCTGAGCAATTATCAATTTACATTACTTGTTGATAACCATTTCCAAATTCACCACCTTCTGTCAATTTAATGTCATCTTAATGTCACCACCTCAAACGCTTCCAGTACACTTTTATTCCACTCCACCCAATCACTGATAATGTATGTAAACAGTGGAGGATCCAGCACTTTTCACTATGTCTCTCTGCTGGTTACATTCTGTCAAACTGTTCGAAACTGATTTATCCACAGTGCCTGTTACCGCTTAAATAAACAGGCCTCCCCCATTCCTGTGAAACACATTCAGAGGGCTGAATAAGAACAAGGAACATCAGTTGTGAATTCAGCCCCTCAAGCCTAAGCCGCCATGTAAAACAATTATGGCTGATGTCATTTCAGCCTTGGTTCCACTTTCCTGCTCGCTCTCCATCACCCTTCATTTACTCAATTCCCCAGCATGCACTGCACTCTGGGACAGTCAGTTATTGAGAATCACAATCCTTTGAGAAAAGAATGTTCTCCTCACGCCTGTTTTAACTCTTTTCTGCCTTATTCTAAAACATCACATTAGGAAATATCCACTCCACATCTTCATTGTCAATTGCCTTTAGCACGTTGAAGATCACAATGATATCTCTCATTCTTAGAGGCTCCAGAGAAAATAGGCCTGAACTGCTCAATCTGTCTTCAGAAAATAAACTCCTCATCTCCGAAATTTGTCTCGTGAATTTCTTCTGAACAGTCTCCAAGGAAATGTAATTCACCGGCATAAAAGGCTACAAAACTCTACGTAGTAAATCTGTCACAGTCTCATTGATGCCTTGCAGAGTTGCAACAATTCTTCCCTGGTTTCATTCTTTATCCTTTTTACAAATCAATGCTGATATGCCACTTGCCTTGCTCATTACCTACTGCAACTACATGCGAGTTTTCTGTGTTATGCACGAGGATACAAGATCCGTCTGCACATAAACATCAAGAAGCTTCTCTCTATTTACTTAACAAGTTGCCTTTCTATTCTTCTGACCAAAATGGATAACCCCACATTTATTCACGGTGAATTTTATCTGCCAAATTTTCGCCCATTAGTTTAAACTATTCGTGTCCATCTATGTGTTTTTGACATCGCCATTGCATCAGGCTCCGTTTCCACCTGTTGTAGTACCACGTGAAAAGTGGATTAGTGTTTTCTATCCCGTTATTGAATTAATATAATCGATGACAAAGAGTCAGGCCATTAGGTCTGAATGTTGTTACTTCAAATGTTCCCAACCATAACGCAAGCCATTGTGCCAACTGCCTGCATTTTGTTGCTTCATTAAACCACTATCCAAGCTAATAAATTCCTCCAAAATCCATGCAATCTTATTTTGCATCTTATTCTTTGGTACAGTACATTATGCAATGCTTTCAAGACGTTTGGGTACTGTACATCATCAGCATCCCCTTTATCTAATTTGCATGTCACATCTTTAAATAATTCAAGTAAATAGATTCCTCATAAACTATGCTAACTCTGATGGATTTTGGTTCCGGTTCCAAATCTCCTCTTATTAATCAATTAATAACGGATTCTAAATACTTGCCTTAGATCCTAACAGGTTGCTCACTACATTTTATTCTCTAAGTTCCTTGTCTGTCGAGAAACTCCATGTCTCCTTTTCTGCGTTCATGTGTAACAGACACAGTGCATAAATCATCTGCTCTGATTGCTAAGTGGCGTGAGTGGCTGAATTGACTCATTCTGTTCCTGCTTTAGACACGCAATGTGGTAAATGTCAACAGTGTTGCTACCTTACAGCCTCGATGGTCAGAATATCCTGAGTACTACAGACAAGTTCTGCTTCTTGCTTCTCCTTCTGATGATTTGTCAGAGACTTGAGTGCTTATTGAATCTTTCTGTTGCGATATAACAGTTTGTGGGGCTGCAGGGTCTCCTGAAATTCCTCCATGGTAGGCTGGGGACACTGAACAGTCACCTCCTGCATTCCTGAACTGGGATCGAGGAAGTGATTGAGACTCTACTGTCGCCATATAACAGACACTCGACTTAATTTTCTCCTCCTTTTCCATAACAAAACACTCAAATATTTTGTCTACTTCTCCAATTCCTCTACAACAGGCTCAATGAGTTGAACGAAAGGCTCTTCTTCTAATGTACAAATCTCCTTCAGTTCCTGTGTGCAGACTTGAGGGGTCTGAATGGATTCTTCCCGTTGCTGTGCAACAGGATAAATGTGCTGCATTGGTTACTCTGGGTCCTGTATTGCTGGCTTAGCGGGTTGATTGGTTTCCTTATGTAACAGTGCATCAGGTTCCTGGTGCTGACTCATCTCGTCATGTTGTGGTGTAACTGGGTCGAAAGCCTGAATATCCTTCTGATCTTCCTGTTTAACAGGCTGAAGTGGATGCTTTCCTCCAATTGTTGTGCAATTTCATTCTGTTGGTGAATCCTTCCGATGTTCAATGTTAAAATAAGATTTTTTAAAAAAATTTCTAATCTCCAACAGGTATTGGATCAACCTGATCATCCTTTCCTTATACGTTAACGGGTTCATTGCAGTGATTGGTTGAGGGCACCATCTCTGATTTGCTTCCAATATAATAACATCCTTTCTTCAGTCAGGGGACTAAATCTATATGGACTACTCCAGAAGTCATCTCACTGAGATCCTGCACAACATTAGCAAGAACTAACCAAAACCCTGGATATAAAGGAACTTTTTTGGGAAAACTTATCTTAATGTATTGACTTTTATATGACATATGAACACAAAACCTTTCTTTTAAATTACGGTATGGCCGTGAGTCATGCAAAGACTGAAGGTGTGAGGGCAACTTGGCTTCAGTGAATTAGAAGAAAAAAGATGAAAACCGTTAATAATAGATTAGTAATGGCTGTAACTTAAATAAAAATTATAACATTGTTAATATATATATTTGTATTCCAGAGAGCAAAAAAGAAAGGGATTGATGGAAAATAATGAAGTCAAATATTGCACTAGATCAAAGGAAGCCGTTCAGAAAAGTGCCAGATATTATGACAAGTCAGAGACACAGAGAAACGTAAGACCTGGTAAAGGAGGACCAATGAACTGATAGAGAAAACAAAAAGAACAAGAAGGCAAACTTACAGGAAACATAAGGATTGCAAATCGCTTCGATCCATACTTGAAACGAAAGTGAAGTCAAGGTAACACGTGGAATGGTGCATATTTCATCAGGATAATTTCTTGAAAAGAACAGTGAAATTATAGAGGAACGTGGCAGTTATTTGCATGTCTGTCTTCATAGAGTCTAGATTATTTGATGGAGAATTTCAGTCTGTGTTATCCAGTGATTCAAAACTTGAGAGTTGGTCGCAGTATAACTTACAAGATTCACACAAATAACATGGAGAAGTGCTCGCAGGCAAGGTTACAGAGAATCCCAAGACATCCTGCACGTACATCAAGCGAAACAGAATAGCCAGAGAATGATGAGGGCCCATGCAAAACTAAGGAAGCCATCTGCTAATTCAGCTGGTGAACATTGATAGATTGTTACATGAGAGCTTCAGAGCTGTTTTACTTGGGAGAAGGTGGATTCAGGTCCAGAACTGGAGAAGATGGACTTGAATATGATTAGCTCTTGAGCATTATGTTGTAAGATCTGAGCAGCAATTGGAGGTTTGGCTGGTTTTAAAAAATGGACAAATCCCCAAGTCTGGATGAGTTGTATTGCAGGCTGCTGTTCGAGAAAAGGGAGCAAAGGCCTTGACCCAAATTATTAGGTAGAATTTGTTCAGAGAGTAGGTGTCAAAGGACTTGACAATAGCTAATGTGGTCCAAATTTATAGGAAGGGTATTGGAGATGGGCCAGGGAACTATAGACACGTGAGTGACTGATCAGTGTTAGGGAAACAAGTAAGAAGCGAAAGGCTTGATCGACATTGCGGGAGGCAAGATTTGATCAGGGATAGTCAGCATGACTTTATCAAATGGTTAACGAGTTTACTTGTTTTCCAGGGTGTATATCATAAGGTTTTTCAGCAAGATAAGTTGACAAAGCCCCACATGGGAAATTTATGAAGAAAATAAAATCTCGTGGCATCAAGTGTATCTTGCCAAATTACATACGGTATTGTCTTAATGGCAGGAGACAGACCGTGGTTGCAGAAGGCAGTTTGTGTGATTGGAGACCAGTGGTACCTGATGTACATCAAGCATCTGTGCTGTGACCCTTATTATCTGTTGTCTTCATGTATGATGTTGATGTGAATGTGGCGGGGGCTAGAGTGGGAGCGGATAAGTAATCTTGTGTTTGACACAAAGATTGGTCGAGTGGTTGGCAGTGATGAGGAAGGTTTTGTATACAATAAATGTATAGATGTAATGGTCTTCTGGGTAGATTAATGGCAGATGCAATGTAAACCTGATGAAGATGAGTCCATGCATTTTGAAAGAAAGAATCAGACAGGGGCTTACCCAATAAATAGCAGAACTGTAAGAAGCTTAGAGGGTTCTTTTGCACGGATATCAGAGTGTGACGTGACCGAGTTAAGAAGTCATAGGGGACCGGAGGCATATTCTTTATTCGTCAAGACAAAGATTGCAAGAGTTATACAGGAGTTCAATTAGTCAAGATGGAATATTCTTAACACTTCTGAGTGCCAATTACATTAAGCATGTCATTGCAATGTAAGGGGTGCAGTGGAGATTTGCCAGGATATTCTCTGGGATGGAGCATATCAACGATGAAGAGAGGTTGGATAAAGTCGGTTTCTTTAATTTGGACCAGAAAAGGCTGAGGGTGTCTTGATTTAGAAGGATATGATTACGAGATACATGGACAGGGTAGAGAGAGAGCAGCTGTTTATTTTAGTCAAAGGGCCATGAACAAAGAGGCACCTATTTAAAGTGAAGAGTTTGAGGTTTTGGGAATATTTGAGGATAGCTTTTCAGCCAGAGTGTGTTCGGGTCTGGAAATTTCTTCCTGAGAGTGGAGTTGTCGAAGGTAACTTCACAACTGTTAAAAGGTACTTGGACGATCATTTGAAGTGTAATAACATTCACGACTATAGGCTGCTGCTGGGAAGTGGGACGAATGTAGAACATGCTGCATTTCTGAATGTGCAGCGTCTTTTCTTCCGTGATTTTGCGTTTGAAGCAGTTCAATTGTTGAGTGTCGAAAAAAAAACATGTTAGCAAGGTTTCAGAATGAACTGACAAACTTCTAAACGTATGTCAATGAGAAAGGTAAGATGAAATACATGCAGCTTTTTTACAGTCTGAAACCAGAGAATGGAGAATTTTGAGCATAGACATGGCAGAACGATGGAACAAGCATTTCAGTTCTGTATTCACTGGAAAAAAACATCATTTAGAAAATCTCCCGAAAAGATGAGGAAACCCAAGCCTGGTGAGAAAAATGGAAGAGAACAAAACTGGTAAATGCATGAGATTGGAAAAAAGTATTGCGACTGAATGCAATGGGCAGAGACAAGGTCAACATAACTTTGTGAAATGGCTATCATGTCTGAGAAAATGACTGATAGATGCATTACGGAAAAGCAATGTATCCAATTTATTTGGACTTTCATCAAGATTTTTGATGAACTCCAAACCCCAGTGTTCAAAATCAGATCGTATGGACTTGTGCCTGAGAAAGGGACGAGATTCTAGAATGGGAAAGCTGGCAGAGGAAGTGAGTGGAAGTTTTTGATGTCTATTTTTCCTTTACTGTCAGACGTATTTTACAGGATGCATACAACAAAATGCACTGAAGAGTTTTCACTTGTCGTCACAAAATGGCAACATTTTGAAATATTGAAGAAAATGGAATAAAGAGCAGAAACAGTTTGAAGAGAGTCCATGTGTCTTGAGCCAGCACCTTACTATCGACGACGCCTGCACATCATCCTTCTACAACAGGTTCATTGCCGTCTTTACCGGACCCTATCAACATCGAGGGCCCTCCCCTTCGACCAGTCGAAGTCCACACGTTGGGCCCTCGCCAATGCCGACGCTATCCAAGCTACAAGGTCTGTTCGTAAAAAAAAACAGACAAGTGGGGAGGTGAGAATCAGAACAAGTAAAGTGTTCAGAGCGGACAAGCTCCAGTACAGGAGCCTTTGAACTGGAAGCACCAGAATAAATGAATCATTTTTTTGAGGTAAATGCTCGTTCGTTGTCAAAGGAATTGGGGCTTGGGGTCCACCTATTCCAAATGCACAGTAAACGTTTGGTTGAGTGAATCAAACGCAACATTTGCAAGCCTGCTGAAGAGCAAGTTGATGTTAGATTGTGAGTGGGTGTAAAGAAAGATGTAAAGAAGCTCCAACTGATTGAGACAAGTGGAGTGAATCGGCAAATACGCAGCAGATGTCACGCAACGTGTGTAGATGTGACGATATGCACTTTGGTGCCTATCATTTGATAGGAATTACTTGCAAAATGCTGATCTTTAAAGAGATTTGCGCTCCTTTATTTCTTTACTTCTGTACAGACCCCCGAGATCCATGCAGGGAAGTGAGTTCTGAAGGCATAAGTCAACACTGCGAATGGCATTGTCACCCTGACCAGTATACCTTGATCCACGAAGTGCCGAGCTGCAACATGAAAAAGGTCTGGGTCTCCTTGTACATCAGCCACTGAAAGCAATATTGCAGAAACAGAAAGCAATTAGGGAGCAAAATGATTTTTTGACCTTCATATCAGGGGGAATTGAGTACAGGAGGTGGGTGTTTTACTACACCTGTACCGGGTCTTGGTGAGACCTCATCTCGAGCAGAGTGCAGCGTTGCTTTGGTCTCCTTACCTAATAAAGGGAAAGAAATGACATTGAGGAAGTGAAGCAAAGTATGACCAGATTGATCGCTGGGATCACAGGCTTGTTGTGTGAGCAGAGTGTGGATCGACTGGACCAGGGAAATGAGTGGCGATCTCAGTGAAATATACAAAACTCTGACAGAGCGAGACAGATTGGGCGCAGGTATGATAAGTCCCCTAGCTGGGAACACTAAAACAGTGTACCACAGTATTCGATGCACGCACGCTGTTCTGCATTGAGATGAGAATAAATGTCTGCACTCAGAGACTGGTCAGCTTGCGGAATTCTCTGCAATGTAAGGCTGTGGAAGTCAAGCACCGAATAAATTTAAGGATTTGTAGATACGAAAGGTATGGAAAGACAGCAAGAGAATTCTGTGGGAATACAGGATCAGCCGCATTACAAGTAGTTCTCCAATAATGCGTTGGCTGCGTATCTGTGAACACTGTGTGGAGAAAACCGAACACATAAATAATGGGGCTGATGGCAAAAAAAAACACAGGGAGAACTGCCGAAACTATGATTAAAATCCAAAAATTAAAGTTAGCCGAACACACAAAATAGTACAATTCTAATTAAATCTTTAAACCATATTTAATAATGAAACGCTACAGTAAACATAACCCTTTAACACGACAGTCACTGCCTCCAGCACTGTACAGTTCACGAAACTCTGCACTGGAAACCCAACTGGCCAGGTGAAGCCAAAACAGAATTCCTGTTCTCCCCAATATTCTCCCCAGTTTTGAAATATTGTACCCTCTAAATGTAGACTATGTTTTACAGCTTCAGAATCAGTCTCAAGGCTGGCAGAGCTGAGGGCATTCCTGTTTTAACTGAACACTGTGTACATTTTGCAGACAGATGATCATGAGGCTGGGTTTTGCGTTGGAGCTGTTGAACGGCATGGATTTTTGTAACATTGAATGGGAGCTCGCTTTATAAAAAAAGATCGCAATTCACTAATTGCATTACAACCTGTAATCAATCTAATCTAATCTAAACTAAACCAAACTGTATTTAGTAAACATGCGTTTTTTTTAGTATGAAAACTGCATGAATATGGAATGGGGGAGCAAAATCGCTGGATTTAAAGGAGTATTGCAATTTCTACTTCAAATTTCCCGACAGTTAACCACGTTAATGGATGTCGACACAGTGTGGGAGACGAGCGTTGAGGAGATGTTCGGCAATGAGCTAGAATAGGGCGGCTCAAAGTTTTGAATGGCCTATTCCTTTCCCGATGTTTTGGTGCTGTCTGTGGGAAAGCTCTGTTAATCTTGTCACAATCTCTCAGATGTTCTGAAGGAGGTTGCTGCAGGAGAACACTGTTTCCCATTTTGTTTTCCGATACCGATGGTGGTGCCGGGTATTCTGCCCAGTTTTAATCATTTAGACCTGGGGCAGTTTGACACATACGAATCTGTTGTTTGGATGTTTCAGAGATCATTGAAGGGTCTCGTCTCCAGACCACATCAGGCCCAATCTCCAGCCCTTGTCAGACCAAAACTCTCGACTTTGCTGGGCCGAGACTCCAGATCAAACATGGTCGAGTCTCCAGGCCGCAGCAGGCTCAGTCTCCAGACATGCACTGAACCCATTCTCCAAACCATACTGGCAACAATGTGCAAAATGCACCATGGCCAGTCTCCAGACTGGACCGGGCCTAGTCACCAGACTGGACCGGGCCCTGTCTCGAGGCCACACTGGACCAGTATCCAGACTGCGCTGGGCCCAGTCTCCATACTGCCCCATGTTTAATGTCCAGACTGCACTGTGCAGTCTCCAGACAGCGCCAGGCCCAGTCGCCAGACAGGACGAGGCCCATTCTCCAGACCAAACGTGGCCCATTCTGGGGACCACGCTGGCCTCAGTCTCCAGACCGGACTGAACCCATTCTTTAGACAGCACCAGGACCAGTCTCCAAATCACACAGGGCCAAGTCTGCAGACCACACTGGGCCCAGTCTCCAGACGGCACTGATCAAGTCTCCATACTACACTGGTCCCAATCACGCGACTACACCAGTCCAATTACAATACCACACAGGGGCCTGTCTCCAGACGGCATTCAGCCCTGTGTCCTGACCACATTGGGCCCAGTCCTCAGACAGTGCTGAACCAAGTCTCCAGACCTCACTGGGCTCAATCTCCAAACCCCAATGGACCCGTTCTCCAGACAGCACCAGGCGTAGTCTCAGGCGTCATCCAGCTGAGTCTCCAATCCGCACCAAGACCAGTCTCCAGATGCTGCTCGTCTTAGGATCCAGACCATGTTGGATCTATTCTCCACACACCACCGGGCCTCATCTTCAGATCTCACTGGGTCCAGTCCCCAGATGGCGCTGGTCCCAGTCTCCAGACAAGATAAAAACAATGACTGCAGATTCTGGAAACCAGATTCTGGATTCGTGGTGCTGGAATAGCACAGCAATTCAGGCAGCATCCAAAGTGCAACGAAATCGAAGTTTCGCACAAAAAAACCCTTCAAAACGTCGATCTTGCTGCACTTTGGATGCTGCCTGAATTGCTGTGTTCTTCCAGCATCACTCATCCAGTCTCCAGACAGCACTGAGCTCAGTCACCAGACTATGCCGGGCCTAGACTTGAGACTGCATCAGTTTCAGTTTCCAGACCAAGTTGATTGCAGTTTTCAGACCGGACTAAGTGCAGTCTCCAGGCAGAAAGAGGCCCTGTCTCTGGACAGAGTGTTCAATTGTACTGAGGCTGGTCTGCACAATGCGCCATGCAGAGCATACAAGTGTCTTGGCTGGATGTGAGAGGGGAATTGCATATCCGATTTAACTCCTGATATAACTATCACTCCTCCAGCTTGGTCCATCCTCTGTCAAACCCCGTATTTCTGTAACATATTTTTTCGGTAATTATCCAATTAAAACGTGAATACCTATCTGTATTGTTATGAACCAGGCGGACTTCGCCAAAATGCATGGAGAAGGCAACCTCGACACGAACATTTTCTTAGTTTAAAGGCAAACGTGAAATGATCTGTTTCAAGTACAATTCGCTAGGTCAAAGTATTTCCCATTAAGCATAACACAATGTATTCCAACATTGTGGATCAAATAAGACAAAGTTAAGAGGAACCTGGAATAAGCTTATTCCATTGGGAAACTTAACAGAATAAAATGTTGTTTAACTACTGAACAGCTACTGCTCTAACATGGCAACCCCATGCCATAAAACACTTTTGTCAAAATGCAAATTCTAAAAATAGATAGTCTCACATGCAGTTTTCCAATCCAGGATGAAAGAACATCAAAAGACAATCAGAGAGAAATCACAGAGAGAGAGAGAGAGGGGGGGGTGGGAGAGAGGGGGGGGGGGGAGAGAGAGAGAGAGAGAGAGGGAGAGAGAGAGAGAGAGAGAGAGAGAGAGAGAGAGAGGGAACAGCAGCTGGGAGAGATTTACTGCCTTCCAACACTGCTGAGACTGCAGAAATAAGTGGCCAAATGTAAAACGACAAATACTGGCTCTGTGAGAGCTTGGCCAAAGGTCCACCGAAACAGACCAGAACTCCACAGGAGCAGGACGGGGCACAATGCCCACAACGAACAGACCATGCCCACAACGCCTACGCCACATTAGCAGCCTCGCAAGAAAGGCCGAAGCCAATTCTACCCTTTACATGATAGCAACATCAATTTTGAAATTACGTATCTATTTAAGAAAAGGATGAAGCAGGCTGGCGAACTGCCGCAGATGGCCTTGTGAACCCAGCACTTCCCACTCTGCCAAAACACAGTAGAATAATTCGGCTCGTGAAGAGACAGCATTATCTCACTCTGTCACCTCTAAGTTTGCGATTGGAGTTTTGTCACTAACCCAATAGTCAGGGATGTCAATATCCCACCGAGACAAAGTAGTATGGTGAGGTATAAAGGTTATCATGAAAGAAGTTAATCAGAACTGTTCATTCAGTTATTGTGATTGATGCCAGTCTCCATGTGTCCGAATGGTGGCACTGGAGGATTTCCTCTTTTGTTATTAAGGAAGATCCTTCCACCTGTTATCACATAATATCAGTGGCAGAGTCATTGTCAACACTACTGGGTTTAGCAGCGACAGAGAGAGGGACTGGAAGTTAGTCTTAGAAAAGTAAAATGGAATGTTCTAGCAATGGATCGGAATCTGAGTGCATTACATTGGAATATTCCAACAGTCGATATAAATCTAAGAACGTTAGACTGGAATGAACCAACAATGGATCAGAATCTGCGAACTATAGAACTGACTTATCACAACATTGGACAGCGTTTCTCCTTCGGTGTTTATTATCTTTCTCTGGAATGGACATAATTAGCGTTGCAGATAGAAACTGTACCGATGATTATTCAGGTGGATATCATCCCATGATCGATATTGTTGGTCTTCCTGCCAAGCATAACTCTGTCAATTCTTTAATCGATTGAAAATGTTATTGATATTTTGAATATGTATATTTCGCAAATAAATAAACTGTTGTCTTCAGCTTCAGTCAAAAACTTCATTTCCGTTAAATGTATTTAAAATTCCTTACTCACAAAACATGTAAAGAGGAACAAAACTGTTTCGACCCTTGAGTCTCCCTGTACCCCTGAATGTTGTATGTCTCTGGAATTCTCTTTGTCATCATAACTGTCCACACGCACCTCTATAATATGCCCAGTCTCCTGCGCTGCCTCCTTTGGTTGCTCCATTAGCCACCCTCTACTCCTTCATTAACTTCAGATTTTACTGCTTCCGTTCTCTTCTGACCACTCTTCCAAAAACACTGTTTTTAACAGAAACTTGCTCTTACATCTACAGTTATTTCACCGTAGGAACGCCGTATCAAAGTAATAATGCTACTGGATGTGCAATTCAGAGGCACACGTTATGACACTAAATATATTGTTTCAAATTCTACCATATCCGATGACAGTATTTCAATTCGATTGACAAAAATTGGAATGAAAAGAATTGTAACTAATTACAACAATAAACCACTAAGATTTATTTTATTACTCACTGATATCCTTCCATAAATAAATTATCGAGATTGCCCAGTTTTGGACATAGTCTGACTACAGACATTGAAAAAAATATTTGGCTCCTTACTGTCTTGACTAATGTCCTCACAGTCAAGTGCAAATAGGGTGGAGAACAAATGCCCCCATTTTCAGCGATGCTAAAATCCCGTGAAACCACAATATTAACTGTGAAATAAACCAAGTTACTGTGGATACTGGAGATCTGATTTTTTCTTTCAGCGTCTGAGATTGTCGGAGAATCTCTGTATTATCGTAGCCTCTGTCAGGAGAAAAACAGAGAACGAATCGGGTCAAGTGACCCTATATCAGAACTGAAAGTAATTGGGAAGTAACATTAGTTATGCTGGTCTAAGGGATGTTTGGGTTGGAGGGTTGGGTGGAGGTTAAAATGTTTGAATTGAATGGATGGAGAAACAACTGGAAAGAGAGAGAGATAAATGAAAAGCTAACAATGGGATTTTTTTGACGAACTGGAAGCAAAATAAAATGGTAAGTTATTCTAACATTTTCCCTTTTAACATATTCCTAAATATCATGTAAATTTAGATATGCCCCTGTTTAAAGTGAATTATGTTCCCTCAGTCCCTCTTCTCTGAGTGTGGTGACTAACTCCATCGGCAATACTGGTACTGCCATTATAGTTGCTGAGAAGCAGAGAAACGTTATGCTACGTTGTCAACTGCTTCGTTGGAGAGAGGAACTGTTACTGAGGGATTGTGTGGAGACGTAAAAGCTTTTTTCGTGAGGAAAATAAATTGAGGAGAGTTGAGGCATTTTCGACACTGAATGGGTGCAATGGGTGCGGGGGGCGGGATTTAACATTCTCCTCTCATTGCAAATTCAGGGAGGACTCTGTAGACGCTATCCACTGGTCTTTATTACCAGCTGCTGAATTCGTTCACGGTTACTCATGGATCTGCTGACCGGATTCTGGACACTGCATTTACCAGTGCCTGCGTCCATGGAAAACAAAAATAGCTGCGACTATCCAGAAGACAAACTCTGCAAACAGGGAGGGACAGAGCACTGCACTGTCCTCCCTGGGATTTCCAACAACATTTTTTGTAAACTGGACCCATTGAGGTGGCATGAGTGTAACTAGCTTGTTTCCAAAATGAAGCTGTTACACCTGCTTTAGTATAATCTGTAGTCTCAGACAAAGGATGGGACTCGCCATGAAGTAACTGCATTGATTTTGGAACTTTTCAGGCATATACACCATGTCCGGACTGCAGTCCTTGGATGTTTTCACTCGCTGAAAGAAGCTACCTGCTGCTGAGGGGACTACATTGTTTCTATCTCCCCCACAAAGTTACAGAAACTACCTTCCAGAAATGGTAGAAGGCAAAGGGGCTGGTGAAAATGATGAATTGTAGGAAATTAGAAATAATAAAGAGTAAGTTTTTGAAAGTTTAACTGAATTGAAGCTTGGTAAATTGCTGCATGTGATTAGCTACATTCTATATTATTGAGCAAGTGGCAATAGAGTTAGTGAAACAATCACTGATTATTCTTCAGAACTGATTCTAGAAATGATCCTACAGACGGGAAAGATGCTATTGCAAATGGAAACATTCTAACAGGACAAGTAGGGAAATCAGAAAACTAAGTCGGTTGTTGCCAGCTGTGAGAAAAAAAATAGAGCATTTTGTAAAGAATGTGACACCTAGGCACATGGAAAATAATGTTATGATTTGGTAGAGTCGGCCTCAATTTAGGAAAAGGAAATGATCTTTGATCAAACCGCTGGATTAAACCAACAATTGCCCGTGGACACATCGATAATTGGGATTCAATGGGAATAGAGTATTTGAATCTTCAAAAGCTTGACATGTTCGAATGCAGTTGAGTGTTGTTCGAATCCATGGATATGAAAGGGTAGAAAATAGTCCGAATGGATTAAAAATTGCATAATAGGCAAAATGAAGAAAGTCGTGTTTTTCCATGGATGGAATGCTGCGGGGTATCAAAAATCAGTGTTTGGTAAATAACAGTTCGCAATGTATATAAAGTATTCAGTTGTGAATAACACATATAATAAGTCTCAGTTATGTTTCTGAAAAGCGGAGATGCTGGGAAGTGCTGCTTCTATAATGATCTTGGTTATACGTCGCTTTCAGAATCAATAGGGGACAGGAAGTAATTATAACTGTAAATGATATGTGAAATGCGAAATAATAAACGTACCAGAGTAAATATATACTACCCAATGGTTGTATTTTGTTGAAACAATATTTGGAGTATTGCGTATAAACTGAGTCTACTTTATAAATTATTACCTCCATGTCATCGACACAACATGAGGGAGTTGCACCAGACCATAAGCTGTACTAATGTTCACATACGTAAAGAATGCAGTAACTGAGAATTTAATCTGTAGTGCTTTGAAAGTCGAAGAATTTGAATCTTGGTTATGGACAAACGATCGTTTTGTCGCAGACAACCATTGATAATGGGAGACATGCCATACTTTCCCTCGAATGTTCAAGTCCAGATAGTTTACATGGCTGTGCAGAGGACTCACGTCGATTGCCAGAGAGGTACAGGCTCAAAATGAACTCTGAACACTTTAATTCAGAGTTATTGTGTATCTCTGCACTCAATGTTATATTGTTCAAAATCCTGTCAGCAGCCACGATACCTTCATTCTGAAACAGTCAGCCATTTCCCACCAGCTTGTGACCTCAAGAGAGGACATGGGTCTGCTCTCTCAGAGATGGAAGATGCCTTTGTGACCAGTTTAAAAGAAGGCTTCATGCCTAGTGCCGGAACATGATGCTAAATAATATCTATGAGCTATGAGTAATGAAGCCACGAGGAACAAGGTGGGGAAGTCCATCTGTGCAATCGTTAATCAATTTTTTTCTTGATGTTGAAACATTTTGACACCTGTTTAATAATTTGAGAAGCGAAATGACCTCCTGCTGTTTCTTTGTAAATTATTTCAGGTTTGAAATAGTCTCTTTCTGATGCGTGTGGCTCTGAGCAGACTGCTTGTCTTCCGTTATAATAAGCACGAGGGACTGAATGAGCCGTCACTTTTCTTGCCCAGTAATTCTGATGTGCTGAATAACGTGCTAACATTCTTGTGAAAACCAGGTTGAGGTACTGAATAAGCTCATCCGTTTACTGTGGAATTGAACAGTGTCTGGCAGTGCTGTTGCATGAATGTTACTCACGCATGAACAGCACGATTTTGAATAATGTGCAGGTATTGTTTCACATGGACACAGACTGCTTCAAGTGTGGAGGGTTGACAAATAGTCTGAACATCATGTGATCATCAGTGAACATCTCCACTTTGGCTCAGTGTAGATTCAATGGGCTCATTGGCCTCCTTCCAATACAAGCAGGAGATGTCTGTACCAGAAAAGGAACCTTGCAGAGATGCTGCTGGGCTGAGATGATTGATGTGTATAGACCATAAACATCTTCGCTTGCGATATGAATGACTCCAAACAGTGGAGGATTTGCAAATGATTCTCATGAAGTGCAATTATGCTCAGACTCCTTGATGTCATCCTCAGTTAAATACAAATTTAAGACATCACACAACACCAGATTATAACCCAAGAAGTTTATTTAGCAGAACTAGCTTGTGGAGTACTTTTACTTTGCAGGTTTTTGTGATTCGATCTTCTTGGAGACACTCTCAAATTTCAGCTGACAGTTCGTGGTGTCGACGGTGAAGAAGCAGCTATCACGTTTCAGCAGAAATTCCTTTCATAACAGACAATATTATGCTGTTGTCTGACTTTCTGTGCATCTGCACTGCCAAGAATTTTACCATTAACTTAGTACTCTGCATTCCTGTTATTTCTTCCTCAGTGGACTACCTCTCAATTTTCCATATTAGCCTCTATTTGCCACCACTCTGCATCTTATATATGTCCCCATATAAACCGAAACATCCTTTGGCGTTATAAAACTCTGCTTAGCTTATTGTCATCCGCAAATGTACGAGCCCATCCTTCTACGCCTAAATCCTGATCATTTATAAAAATGACAAACAGCAGTGGCCCCAAAACAGATGCTTTCGGCACACCACTGGTAACTTAGCAGCACAATGATAACTTTCAGTCAACCTCAACCCTCATTCTTCATTCAGCTTGCCAATTTATGATCCAAATAGCTGAATCACCTTCAATCCCTAAACACTGCAATTTGCGCAATAGCCGACTGCTTGTAACGCTATCAAACGCCTTACTGAACTCCATGTACACCACATCCACTGTTTTACCTTCAACCGATCGTTTTGTGAACTACATGAAGAACTCAATAATGTTAGTCAGGCACGACCTACCCTTCACTAAACCGTGTTGGATACCCCTAAAAAAATTGTTCCTTTCCAGATGATTATAATTGCTGTCTATTATTTTCTGACATCTTACACACAACCGAAGTATGGCTCACTGAGCTATAATTACCAGGATTTTTCCCGACTCCCCATCTCAAAAAAAGTAACAACATTTGCTATCCCTGGCACTAATTCTGTTGCCAATGATGACATAAAGTTCGAAGCCATTGACTCTGCAATCTCCTCGCTGGCTTCCCAGAGAATACGAGAATAAGTCCCACCTGGCCCAGGGGTCTTAAACATTTTCAGATTTTCCAAAATTGCTAAAATGTCCTCTTTGTCAATATGAATCTCATCTGATCCTGTAGCTTGCATCTTCATATTCTCACTAATACTGCCCTTTTCCAGTGTGAACGCTGATGAAAAGTATTCATTAAGCGCTTCCCCGATGTCCTTAGGTTCCACACACAACTCTCCACTTCTATCTTTGATTGGCCTTAATCTTAATCATTATTTTCTAGCTGATATACGGATAGAAGGCCTTCCAGATTTGTTGTACAAACCGTCTGTTCTGATGAATGTGTCTTTCTGTGTTTGGGGAGGGAGGGTTTCTTGTGACACATTTTTTTTCAATAATTCAGACCATCCATTTATCATTTCCTTGCGAATTATTTTCATAAATCCATGAATACATTGACACATCTGAAAATCTCACTGGGAGCTCAGTTAAATTGGTCATTTTGGCTCCAGTATAATGTACAATTTGTTTGTTTTCCTTCCTCACAGTTAATATAGTAACGATCTATGTTCTGATTCATAAAGATTGTGGATTGTCTCCATGCGTCAGACGTTACCTGGAGGCGATGGCAGTGGCAGATCTACTGGTCATTATCCTCGACCTGATACTGAGACACATTCCCATTGTTTATATGGAACAGTTTTCTTTTCTGAGGAACATTCCCGTATGTAATATTCACGCCGTCCTGCTTTATACAGCCACTGACTGCTCTGTCTGGTTCACCGTCACTTTCACCTTTGATCGGTTCATGGCCATATGTTGCCAGAAGCTGAAAAGTAAATGTTGCAGTGAGAAAGTGGCGGCTGTCGTTCTGGGAGCAGTGACTGTGTTGAGCTGTTTAAAGAACATTTTCTGGTATTTTATGCTTACAGCACGGTATGGGCTGTCCAACGCCCCCTGGTTTTGTGACGTAACACTCGCTGTTTATTTCTCTCATGACTGGGCCACAGTCGAGTTCCTCCACCACATTCTAACCCCAGCTCTCCCATTTCTCCTGATTCTGCTGCTCAATGTTTTCACAGTCAGACACATTTTAGTGACCAGCAGAGCCCGCACGACACTTCGGGCTCATACAGCTCAGTCTGACACAGAAATGAGAAATCGCAAAAAATCTCTCGTTTTACTGTTTGTTATTTCGGCTAATTTCATCCTTTTATGGTCAATGTTAATGGTGTTTTCTATATGGAACCGGATGGATGATATTGGGTATAAATCTGTTTATTTACATCCTTTTGTGCGAGAATTGGGTTTCATGCTGCAGCTCCTTAGTTGCTGCACAAACACCGGGATTTATGCAGTGACGCAGACTAAGTTCAGACAGCAGCTGAAGAATGTGCTGAAATATCCCTTTATGAAAATCCATCAGTCAATTAAGTTCACGAGTTAATCAATGCATCTGGGATTTTTAAATTTCAGTATAAGGTTTCAGCGATGAAGCTGCCTGTCGCCATGGTAACACACTGACAGTATTGCTGGTTTGTCCAAACTTATCCCAGAAGGGACTTCGGAAACACATTTCATTGCTTCTCACAGTTCAGAGGCCAATGAGAAAAGGCAGCATCCCATTGAGTGAATCGATCATTTCAAATTGTAAACAATAAAATTGTGTATTAAAAGGTCCTGAGCAGCAGATGGTGTGGTTGTTTGTCTTTGCGTTGAGGAAGCTGAGGTGGACAAAGACAGACTCAGCCCCAAGTCCTGGTCCTCAGGGACGGGGATGGTATCGGGCCTGACCTCAGGAATTGGTTTTAAATCATTCTTCCTGGATTTCAACTCTTTGTCCCCCTATGCGATCTGGCACTGCATGGTTCATCTGTCTCCCTTTATCTTCCTCCCTACATATCTCCCTCCCACAGACACACTGGCCCTCTGTTTCTCTCTCTGTCCTACTCCCATTTACAAATTAGATTTCATTCTCCCTCCCTTTTATATGTTTCTTCACTCTCTCTCTGTCATGTACTCCATCCCTCCTAATCTCCTCTCTTCCTCGAATCCTGTCTCACCTGCCATTGCGTGTGGAGCAAAGGAAGTGTGTGGATATTTAGGCCGAACGGACATGAACAGAGATTGGTGCGGTGCTTTAGACGAAAGCTATGTTAACAATATCAGGCTTGGGCCGATAGCCATTGTTAGGGGACACGGTAGGTTTGAGCGAGTGATTCTTGATGGGAGAGCCCGAATGAATGAGTGAGACCGGAGGGCTGGGAATGAGCCATCCCTGGAGAAACAGTGAGTTAACCAGTGAGACTGGGAGGGTGGGATTGAACGAGTGAGATCCACGTGGAGCGAGCAAGAGTGGATAATAAAAAGATAGCGAACCTGGTGGAGGAAGAGTGCGAGTGAATGAATGGGACGAAGAGGGAGGGCGGTACTGAGCCTGAATATGAGACAGCGAGCAAACAAGTGATGCTGGAATGGAGAGAGGAAAGATATAGTTCGTGAGAGCGCTTATAACCAAGCGAATATCATTCCCGAGAGGGTGGGAGGAAGCGAGTCTGGGTATAATGGAGAGATCAAACTTATGAGACCGGTTTGGGCCGGAGTGGGCAAGCTTATCTAGGAGAGGGAAAGTGAAGGAGTGAGGCGGTGTGGGAGGAACAAATAAAGCCTGGTTTGGGAGAGATTGAGCAAACGAGCAATGTGGAGGAAGCGAGTGAGCTTGGATGGGCGAGCGTGAGCAAGCCTGGTGGGAGAGACAGCGAGTGAATGAACGGGACCAGGAATGAGGAAGAAGCTAGCCGGGATGTGAGACAGTTAGCAAACAAGTAAGACCGGGAAGGACAGAGCGAGCAACAAAGCTTTGTAGAGTGCTAACAAACAAGAGATGGGGAGGGAGGGAGAGATCGAACCTGACTGGAAGAGAGCAAAAGAGCGTGCGAGATGGGGAAGGCGGGAGATAGCGAGCTTGTATGGAAGAGAGTGATTGAACGAGTGAGACCGGGAGAGCGGGAGAGCGCGAACATTGAGGGAGGGAAGTGCGAAAGCCTGTGTGGGAGTAAGTGAGTGAAACAGTTAAACCAGGAAGGAAACAGGTATCGAGACAGAGTGGGAGAGAATGAGCAAACGATTGAGATCAGGAGACTGGGATGCAGTGAGCCTGGCTGGAAAAGAGCGAGTGAAAAATGAGACCAGGAAAACGAGAGGGAACGAGACTGGATTAAAAAAGACGAGTGGATGCGTGAGCCCTGGAGGAAGGAAGGCAGCAAGAATGGGTGGGAGAGAGTGAGTGAACAACTGACACTTGGAGTGCCAGAGACCCGGGTTAAATTCCCGCCTCAGGTGACTGACTGTGGAGTTTGTACGTTCTCCCCGTGTCTGCGTGGGGCCCCCTCTGGGTGATTCGGTTTCCTACCACTATCCAAAGATTTGCTGGTCAGGTGAATTGGCCATGCTAAATTGCCCATAGTGTTAGGTTAGGGGCAAATGTAGGGGTATGGGTGGGTTGCGCTTCGGATTTGTTGGGCAGAAGGGCCTGTTTCCACACTGTAAGTAATCTAATTGTGGCTGGCAGGGAGGATGCAAGCGAGTGTTCAAAGGAGGAAGGCAGTGAGGCTGCGTAGGGTAAAGCAAGCAAACATGTCTGACCAGGAGATTGGGAGTGAGCAAGATAAAAACAATGACTGCAGATGTTGGAAACCAGATTCTGGATCAGTGGCGCTGGAAGAGCACAGCAGTTCAGGCAACATCCAACGAGCAGCGAAATCAATGTTTTGGGAAAAGCCCTTCATCAGGGCCTGTCGTACGATGTTGAAACAGTCATGGTCGTCCGCAGTGGCCTTCTGAGTGAGTGGGAGTAGAGTAGCGGGGTTCAAAGCAAGAACACCCAGTAGGGAAATGTTAGCTTTGGAGATTCAAGCGAGCTCATAGTCACTTCTCTGAATGGCAGTGAAATGTAGCGTTGCTGCTGAATTGAACAGCAGGGATACCAAATGGGAACAGTGCATGGGTAATACAGCACGATGAGGGGTGACCTGTTCTATTGTTACCGTGGCTGTTGAGACAGATCTCCTAGAACAGGCGGCATGTGGCGAGACATAAAGGCAACAGGGCGCCGGAGATCTCTAGCTTTTTAACTAACGTCAAAAAGCTGGTTGCAAACCCGTTGAACTCATTGACTAGGAAGTTGTTCAGCTCAGTGTAGTTTGGGACCGGCAGGACAGGAGTAGAGAGTAGTAGCCGTTTAATTTTGACGAATGCCTCTTCCTCCTTTGGAATCGAGTGCATTTTCGCTGATTGCGTAGTGGATCGTCAATGGCAAGAAGGTCAGTGATCCATTGCCTGCAGTCATTCACCGTCCCCAGGAAAGCCTGCTGCCATGTTCTTGTGGCTGGAGGGGGAAACGAACTAGTGGCTATGATTCTCGCTCTAGTTAGTGCTATGAGGCCAGATAAGAATTGATATCCCAAATACCGTCCTCAATACTGACAGAGTTACATCTTTTTCCCATTGAAACACCGTGTCCATCTTTTCCTCGACAGCAGCACAACATTACAGTGTCCCGCATGCATGCTTCAGCGGAAGTGTAGGTCAGTAACAAATGGTCCACATATACGGGAAGGGTGCTGTTGCACGGCAGGTGTAGAGTGAAAATGGCACGACGTACTGCGACGTACTGCTCTCTGTGGAACACTGGGACAACCATTGTATGTAAAAGCGATAAGATACCGGCTCTCAGGGGATAATTTAATGGAGAAAAAGCCTGAGCAGAGGTCAATTACAGTACAAATGGTTGGCGGAGGCAGGTGTGCTGGTGAGTATGGCGTTACTGTCCAAGACCACTGGTGAGAAGGGACGAACAATTGCATTTACAGCCCTCAGATCCTGGACAAAACTCTACTTTCCTGGTCGATTGGGTTTTGGATGTGCTGGATGGGTGCATTACAGGGACTTGTAGGAGCAACTAAGGCACCATGTTGAAAGAGGGAGTCACTCACCAGCTTGATCCAATCTACTGCTGCTGGTATCAGATGGTATTACCGTATAAATTGCAGGATGGCACCCTGCTTGAGTGTGGCAGGGTGTAGTGGGGAGGAACTCACCTGGCCTGCATGATGGGGATGCTGTGCCTACAGTGACGTGGGAGATCAGCTAGCATCCGAGACCTTCGTAGGAGAGTAGCTCCCAGTGTTTGCATGTTAAAATGGGGCTGGTGTTGCAGCCCAACTCAAAATGCAAATCTGCCCAAGTTGCACAACCTGTAACAGGGCAACGGGGGCCTAACTGAGGCACGTGAAGTGAAGGGGTCGCTGCAGAAAAAGCATCATCGTGAGGCCTACTTGATGTTGGCAATCAGTTTATGGAAGGTCTGGCCGGCACAGAAGGGCAGCTGGGCTACAGGTGAAACGAATGGCAGCATCTGGGACAGTGGAAGGTCCAGTACCGAAGTTAATGATTTGGGAGAGTCGCCCTATCCTGGGCACTCCAGAAACCCCTATGTTGTGGATGGTTTTGTAAGTCGGGAAAAATTCTGCATCGGGAGATTCAGGCGAGTTGGTGGCCCCAGAGTCCACTAGAAAAGAAATCATCCGCCCCCAAACCTCCACATCCATCATAGGATTTTTGAACGGGGAGTTGGAGAAGCGTATTGCAGCCCACTGCAAAACTCCCTCGCGTGGCAGCACAAATTTGTTTCTGGGGGCATGGGGGAAAGGATCATTCATGGATGAGGCAGTCTGCCAACGTTGCTACTGTGGAGTGGTGACCTGCTGTCGTCCTGTAGGGGGTGGGTGTCGATGGAGGGGGCCTGGGCGACTTTGCCGGCATGTTGCTAGCAGTGTTTTGTCTAGTGTGCCGATTGCCATAGCTCCAGCACAGTCCTTCATGAAATCCCTTAGGTCTCTGTACTAGCCTTGTGGTGTCATTATGACAGTCCAGTTGTGCACTTCGGAGAATGCCTGCGTCTGTTTTGGCATTATCAAAACCCCATTACTGTCCAAGTTACTTAGTATGGTCAAAGAAAGCCCCAGGTATGCCAAGTGAGATTATCCAGAACGTAGATAGAGAGCATGCAGTTCAATAGGAGCTGCACAGCCATGTTTTCATTTTCTGCGAAAGGAATGTCCGACAGGGAGTTCCACACCTCAATATAGCAGGCAAATGCTTGTCTGCTCTCTGCAGACACCGGGTTACAGCACCAAAGACGGCTTGTTGTCTTGCCCTGGCGTTGATTGCATTTTTTGACGGGGCTGCCCAGCCATTTCTCTCGGTCAGCAGTTGTGGCCCAGGACTGTGTGGGAATGTCAATAGCAGGGCGAATGGTCACCCAGTGGGTTCCTTACGCGAGCTGCAATAGGGTCTGCACATTTTGGACAGTTAGTTGCCAATGGTGCAAATTTGGAATAGTCAGTTGTAGACTGGGAGTGGGTGCTTCAACGGGTTTTGCAGCATGCATGGGTCCCTACTGCACGAGTCTAGGTCTAATCGAGGGGAGTAAAGCCAATCATGATACATGGAAATTGGCAGCCGGTGTCCTGGATTTTCTGGGCAGCTTCCACACTCCTTCTGAGTTTGGGGCTACAATTCGTGCTGTGCAGCTGTGATAGTTCGGACCGAGTGGCGGCTACTGTTTCTTGCTGCGAGTTTCACGTGGGTTTGTGCGGTGAGAAATGTCCCCACTTCATTGACAGTGGGTCAGGCTGTGCGGCTGGTAGGGGAAGTTTCAGGGAAACAGCGTGGCGCCGTGTCCAATGATATTGGAACCTCTGCCATGAGGGGGTTATTGCGGCAGTCTTTTTCGTTCGGAGGTTGATGGTGTTTGGCACTTTCACAAACATTTTCAAGACACTGCAACATGTAAAGTGTCCTAGGAGGGCTCCCCGAGCCATCCCGTATTGGTCATGGCACAGAAATCAATCGTATCCAATTTAAAGGTTCCTCCACATGACCAATTCCCTTGGGACCAGATGTAAAGTTTTCCTGTGCAGGGGATACATAATGGCTGTCACCTGTCTCTTTTAGCATGGTGTCTATCGGTGAAGCAGGTATAACAAGAGCAACTCCAAACTTCGTCTTGAAATTTACGCAGTTACTATGGCTTCTTTGCATCTTCTTGCTCATCTTCGGACCAGGCCGGTCTCACCTCGTGGTTGGGGTGACCCAGCTCCTGCAGCTGGCACCTTCCGGCAGAGGGTGGATATCTGTGCCCCATGGAGTACTGGTCGTCCTGGGCTGAGTCTTAACTGCTGTACTTTGGCTTTCGAGGAAAAAAAAACAGAGAGAGGGCTCATTGAACATACAAGCAGCGAGTGATTGGCACGTTATGCAATAAATGGAAATCGAGCATGTCCTCACTGAACACAACGTAAACAAACAGTTTACGGATGGATGAACACACTCGGACAAGGCCCCTAAAAATCAGGAGTCAAGCACTTAGTAACAGCAAAGCAAACAGACACACACAAAACAAACACTCAGAAACCACAGAATAGAAAACAGTGAACAGATAGGTCCTCTGTCAATTTCAATTCAAGCTGAGGATCTCTCAGTACTAAAGCAATTTTTTAATCCGCAATCTCGCCTTCTATGTTGCTAGACTTCCGTTGGCTGACCTTGTTTCCCCTGGCTGGATCAGCTTGTTGGCACAGGCCCCTGGCTGAATTTGGATCACGCGTCTGCCAAGTTAGTTAAATTTTATTTGATCAATTTAGGACCTTAACCGACTACCTCCTCAGACCAAGTCAGTGGTCGCTGAAAGCTGAATTGCTGCAGTGGTTATATTTGAAACGTGGCTAACCTCCTGAGTCATCTAATCTTTCACTCGGTCTGACCCGTTGTGGCAAAGGCGAGCTGCCAGGTGTGAATTGGGACAATTTTAAAATGTCATTTTCGCTTAACCTGTTGAGAGGAAAGGAGGTACCGACTATGCCAAATGTTTTGGAGAAATAAGCCCAATAAACCAGAGATGACAAATCACGGTGATATTGCAGAAGAGAAATTGACCAAGCTGAAACAGTGCAGGCAGGCTGTCCAGGTCTAAGTGAGGACTGCAAATGAAGAAGATCAGAATCGAGATGAGTGTGGTGTTCGGAAAGCACATCATGTCAGGAGCATTCAAGGAAGAGGAAAATCGACGTTTCGGGCAAAATAACTTCGTCAGAAATGAAGGCAGGGAGCCTCCGGGGTGAGGAGATAAATGCGAGGGGGCGTGGGAGAAGGTAGCCAAATGTACAATCGGTGGATGGGAATGGGGTTCGAGGAGATAGGTCAGAGAGGAGAGTCAAGCCGAAAGGTGAGAAGAAAGATTGGCTGGTCGGACAGTTCATTGGGATAGTGCTGAGCTGGAAGGTTTCAGCTGAGTAAGGTAGGTGGAGGGGAAATGAGGAAACTGGTGAAGTCCACATTGATACCCTGGGATAAAAGTGTTCCAAGATGGATGATGAGTCACTTTTCCTCCAGGAGCCGGGTAGTGGGGGAGTGGCGTTTGAGCAGGCCCAGGACCTGGACGTCCTTGGCAGAGCGGGAGGGTGAGTTGACACGTTGGGACACGGGGCGCTGGGGTTCGTTGGAGCGGGTATCCCAGAGATGGTCCCGAAAGCGCTCTGTGAGAATGCGTGATTTAAAGGAGATCACGTCTGGAGCAACAGATCCAATAAATGACATTGGTAGCTGTGCAGTTAACAATTTGATGGATGAGGAAGGCTCCTTTGGGGCTTTGGATGCAAATGAAGGAGCAGATGTGGGCGCAAGTTTGCTATGCCTGCGGTAGCACGGGAAGGTGCCAGGAGGTAAGCTTGGATTGTTGGGTGCATGAACCTGACCAGGTCATCTTGGAGGGAACGGTCTTTGCGGAATGTGTAAAGGGGTGGCGTCTCTCTCGGTCACCGAAACTTTCTTCCTTCGCGTTAAAAATTAAGCCAAGTTTTATAATAATGTTGCACAATGAGGTTGATTAAAATAGGGAATTTACAATGTATTTGAAAATTAAGTAATCCAATTACAATGATGAGAATTGCAAAGCAATATAAGAAGAATGTTCTGATTGTCGATGCAATGTACATTTCTGGTAGCATCAAACAGTTCTTGATGAGATCAGTAGATTCCAGCTCTCTTCGAGTTGAGGTGCGATTTTCTATTTTGAATTAGTAATGTGTTTCTATTGTTTCTCTCCTGTGAACGAGGTATTTGGGTGACTCGCCATCTGACCTGCGTTTTGTGTGGCTTTGGTATCATTGGGATACGAGACTGCTCTTTGAGTTTTGACTCAGCTGTGTTGATCGGGTCCAGGAAGATTGTTGTTAGTTTGTTAAAGGGAGTGTATTCTCTGATCTGCAAGCAACCATGATCATACCTGATTATCCTTGTCAGACGTTTTCGTCAATGCTGAAGCATTTTGGGCATTTCTTGTCTGATTTCGATAGGCTTGATTTTCGTTTCAGTATGGGCAAGTATGGGTAGGCAGGGTCAAAGATCGTTTCCCAGATCCTGGGTCAGCAGAGTTGATTTGGGTTCAAAATCTGTTGCTCGGAGAACAGTCGTGAGTTCGGATCACAGAACTTTGTTAGGAGATTCGTTGCTTTGAGAACAGTCGGACTTTTAGTTTCATAGGCCATTCCTAGGAAAAGAGAGTGGTGTTGGAGTCAGAGACGGTTGCTCAGAAGACAAAGTGATAATGAGTTCACAAACTCGGTTGCTTTGAGAACCATCTGGGACATCGGATCACAGGCCGTTGCTCGTAGAATAGAGTGGGGATGGGGTTGCACGTCGTTGTAGTGAGAACAAAATGGGGTTGGGTTCTCAGGCAATTGATAGAGTTGTAGAGTGGGAAAGTTGTCACATGCAGTTGCGAGGTAACAGAGTGGGGATGGGATCACAGGTTGTTGCTATGGGAGCAGACTTGGGATGCTACCACGGGATAATGCTATCGGAAACCAGCGGCTTTGGGGGAGCAGGCAGTATCAGGAGAATACAGCGGCATATGGTCTCAGACCACTGCTAGGGAAACAGAGTGGGAATTGACGCACTGGCCGTTGCTGGCAGAAAAGAGTTGGGACGGGTTCAGAGACAGCTGCTTAGGGAACCGAATGGGGTTCATTTGATAAGCTATTTCTCGGGAACAAAGCGGGGATTGTGTTAGACGCAGTTGCTAAGAGAACGGGGTGGGCATGGTTTCACAGGCCGTTACTACGGAACAAAGTGGGGATTGGGTCACAGGCAGTTGCTAGGAGAACACAGTGGGGATGGCGTCACAGGCAGTTGCTGGGGAAACAGAGGGGGGTTAGGTCACAGGTCGTTTTGAGGGGAACAGAACAGGGATGTGCTTCCATGCCGTTGTTTGGCGAACATTTGACGTTATAGGTTCACACAACATTGCTCGAAATACAGAGTGGGGATCTGTTTACAGGTCGTTGATGGGAGAACAGAGTGGGTTTGTGTTCTGAGGCTGAGCTAGGTAAACAGAATTGATTACATTCAGAGTCTGTTGCGAGGGCATTAGAGTCCGATTGGTTCACATGCCATTGCAAGTGAAACAGCGTGGGACATGGGTTCACAATCTGTAGCTAGGGAATCACATTGGCCATACTTCTACTGGCCGGTGCGATGTGGAAACAATGAGGATGAATTCATAGTGAGTAGCTCCAGGAATACTGTGTGAGTGGATTCACAGGCAGGTGCTGGGGAAAAGAGAGGGGATGGGGTCACAGGCAGTTGCTCGGAGTATAGACTGGGACAGGGCTCATAGGTTGTTGCTAAGATAACATTAGGGGGTTAGTTCAAAGGCCTTTCCTCGGACAACACAGTATGGATGAAGTTGCAGTCCGTTGCTCATGGAAAAGCGCGGTGATCGCTTCACAGTCTGTTGCTAAGGGAAAAGCTTGGGAATACATTCAGAGGCCGTTTCTGGGAGAACAGAATGGAGATGGGGTGATAGGTTATTGCCAAGGGAACACAGGAAAGGTGGAGTTATAGGCTGTTGTTCGGAGAACAGTCTTGGGAATGGGCCATTGTGATGGCCTCTGTTACGACAACAGATTGGGGATGGTTTCACATGCTGTTGCTTTGGAGCAGAACAGGAATCAGATTACAGGCAGTTGATCGGAGAATACAGCGGACATATGGTCACAGGCAGTTGCTAGAAGAACCGAGTGCTGTTTGACCCACAGTCCGCTGCGAGCAGAAAAGTGTAGCGATGGGCGTACAGGCTGTTGCAAGGAATACAAAGTATGGCCGGGTTCACAGGTAATTGCTAGGGTAACAGCGGGGCGGTAGGGTCAGAAAGTGCCGATGGTTTGAGAAGTCGTTAATGGTAGAAAACAGTGGGGATGGGGTTACAAGTTGTTGCTAGACCAGCAGAGTGGGAATAGTTTCAGAGGCCGTTGCTGGGACAACAGATTGGTGATGGGGTGAGAGGCTATTGTTGGGGAACACAGTGAGGGTGGCTTGCAATCTGTTGCTGGGGGACAACGCTGTAGATTGTTTCACAGAATGGTGCTAGGGGAAAAGGAGGACAATGGTGTCACGGGCAAACAGTCGGGGGATGGGACCACGGGCAGTTGCGAGGAGAACAGAGTGGTAAGGGCGACAGTCTGTTGCTCGGGGAACAGAGTGGGAACGTTTTCACAGGCAGTTGCCAGGGAATATGGCGGAGATAGGATCACAGGCAGTTGCTGAGGAAACATAGTCATGTTGGAACCACAGGTCATTGGTAGGGGTACAGAGCGGGAATGGGGTTCCTGACTGTTGCTTGGAGAACTTAGTGGGGAAAGGTTCACAGACAGCTGCTCGCGGAAAAAAAGGGGTTGCGTTCACGGGAGGTTGCTCGGAGAACAAAATGGGGATAGGGTCACAAGTCATTTCTCCGGCCACAAAGCGGGAATAGTGTTACAGGCCGATGCGAGCAGAACAGAGTTGGTTCGGGTCACAAGTCGTTTTTTGGGGAACTGAACGGGGATGGAGTTCCAGGCTGTTGCTTGAACAGAGTGGGGCCCGGTTCACAGGCTATTGCTCGGGGAATCGAAAGGGGATACGTTCGAAAGTGATTGTTGGAAACAGAGTGGGAAAGTTGCCACATGCAGTTGCTGGGACAACAGAGTGGTGACAAGATTTTGGGCCGTTGTGTGGACAATGAACAAGGATGGGATTGGAGGTCGTTGATTGGAGAACAGACTCTAGTTGGGTTCACAGGCCATTGAGAGTGGAACAGTGTGGGGATGGATTCAAAGCCTGTTGACAGGCGAAAAGATTGGGGATGGGTCCAAAGGACATTGCTAGTGGAACAGACAGGGCACGTTGACAGACAGTTGCTCGGTGAATAGAGTGAGAATGATTTCACAGGCCATTGCTAGGGGAGCATAGTATCTTTGGATTTGCAGGCCACTGTTAGAGAACAGAGCTTTGATTGCGTCACAGGCAGTTACAAGGAGAACAGAGTGAGGATGGGATCACAGGTCGTCGCTAGGGGTACAGTTCGGTTGACACACAGTTGCTTGGGGAGCAGAGTGGGGATAATTTTGCAGGAATAACACAATGAGTATGATTTCGAACGTCATTACCAAGATTTCACAGTGTAGATAGGATCACAGCCGTTTGATCGCAAAGAGAAAAGAGTGGCTATTCCATCATAGATTCCTCTCAGAGGCACAGAGCGGGGAAGGGATTACAGGTTGTCGCTATCAGAACAAAGTGTGGTCTGGTCACAGGCAGTTGAGAGGGGGGCAGACAGGTGATGATTTCACAGTCTGATGCTCGGGGACCACAGGGTGATGCGGCCTCAGACAGTTGCTCATGAAACAGTGTGGGGATTGAAATGCAGGTCGTTGTTCAGAGAACCGAGCGGGGATGGTGTGAACAGGCCATTGCTAAGGGAACAGTGAGGTGATGGGTTCCCAGTCTTTTGCTATCGGAAATCAGCCGGTGTGGGACCATTGGCACTTGCGAGGAGAACCCAGCGGGGATGGAGTTACAGCGGAAGTTGCCAGGAGAAGAGAATGGGGATCGTGTCAGAGACTATTATTGGTGAAAAGATGGGGAAGAAATCAAATGTCGTTGTTCGAGGAACTCAGCAGGGATGGTGCTCACAGGGTGTTGCTCACGGAACAGACCGGTGAAGGCGTTCAAGGGCCTTTGCTCGAACAACAGAGCTGGAATGGGGGGTCACAGGCAGTTGCTAGAATAACACAGTGGCGATGTTGTCACAGGTCATTGATGTGAGAACAGAGGGGAGATGGGTGTGCAAGTCATTCCAATGGGAACATCTTTTGAATGCGTCCACAGCCTGTTGCGAGGAAAAATATCACGAATGGGCTCAAAAACGCAGTTCCTAGAAGAACAGAGTGTGGATGGTGGTCACAGATTATAGCTCGGCGAATACACGGGGAATGGATCCACAAGCTGTTTCTAGAGGAGCAGCGTGCAGATACTTTCACAGCTGTTTTATTTAGAGAACAGAGTGAGAAAAGATTCAGAGAAGGATATGAGGAGAACCAAGTGTGGATTGGATCACAGGGTGTTCTCAGGCGAACAGATCGGGGATTGTGCCAAAGTCTGTTGCTAGGTTAACAGAGTAAAGATGGGTTCATAGGTTGTTGATCGGAAACAGAGCGGGGATGGTTCACAGCCGGTTCCGAAGGGAAGAGATTAAGGAAAGGTTCACAAACTGTTGCTTTCGGAAAAGAGCGATAATGGGGTCACAGGCCGTTGCTGGAGGACCAGTGAGGGTATAGATTCACAAGCAATTGTTTGGAGAACAGAGGGAAGATTGGGCCCATGCTGTTTCAGCGAGGACAGAATGTGTAAGGTTTCACAGACTTTTGCAATGCGAACTGGTTGGGGATGAGTTCACAGGCCATTGCTTGGGGAACAGTGTGCCGATGGTTTCACATGCCATTGCTGGCAAACTGCGCTGCAGTTGTAGTGAGAGACAGTGAGGATTGATTCATAGTTCGTTGCTTGAGGAACACAAGGGGATGTTGTTCACAGGACGATGCCAGGGGAACAGGTCGGACAATACAGTGGGGTTGGTTTCCCAGACTGCTCCAAGGCAACAGAGTGGCAATTGGGTTGCAATTCGTTGGTTTGTTATAAGTGAGGGGTCGGATTCAGTGGCCATTGCTTTGGCGATAGACTATGATTGGATTCATAGCCCATTGCTCGATCATCAGAGTGGAAATACGCCTACAGTAAGTTGCTAGGAGAACAGTGTGCGGATCGGGTCACATTATGTTGCTTGGAAAGCAGACTGTGAATGGGTCCACAGGCTGTTGTTCGAGGAGCAGAGAGTGCATACTCTCACAGTGGGTTGATGGGAGAACAGAGTGAGGATGAGCTCACAGAGCGTTATGAGGAGAACACAAAGTAGATGGGGTCACAGGAGGTTGCCAGGCGAACAGATTGGGGAATGGGCCATAGGCTGCCGTTGCAAAACAGAGTAAGGATGGCTTTACACTCTGTTGCTCGAGAACAGGTCTGTTGCTAATGGTTCACAGGCGGTAGAGAGGGGATGAAAATGGGGAAGGGTCGCATGATGTGGGGTTCTGAAAACAGCGGGTATGGTGACACAGGTAGATGCCAGTGGATCGAAGTGGGGATGGGGTCACTGGCAGTTGCTCGGACAAGAGAGTGGTCATTCATCCACAGCCTGGGAAACCAAATCCACCCTGCCGTCCGAGGAATGACCTGTGCATATATTCAATCTCTGTTCCCGTAGCAACGGCCTGTGTACAATACTCAGGATGGATTCACAGGTTGTTGCTCGGGGAACATAGTGTGGATGAGTTCACAGGCGGTTGCCAAGGGAAAAGTGATGGAAGAGGTTGATAGACAATTGCTAGGAGTACAGACTGGGACGGTTTCAGTGAGCGTAGCTATGGAACAGTGCATGGATTTGTCAAAGGCCGTTTTGAGGTGATCAGAATGGGGATGGAATTTCCGGCCATTCCTGAAGCACAGGGTGGGTCTGGGTTCACAGGACATTACTCTGGCAACATAAAGGGAAAGTGTTTACAAACCGTTGCTGGTGAAGAGAGCAGTGATTGGGTCACAGGCTGATTCTAAAAAGAAAACAACAGCGGGAATAAGGTTACAGGGAGTTGCTAGAGAAACGGGGTGGGGATTGAGTCACATGTTGTTCGAGGTACACAGCGGGGATGTTTTTCACAGCAAAGGTGAGCAGAGAGGGGATGGGAATACAAGTCGTTTCTAGGACAACGGAATGGGATGAATTCAGAGGCAGGTGCTAGGGCAGCTAGGAATTGACGGGCTTACAGGTCGGTGATTTGTGAACAGCGTGGAAATGGGTTCACTGGCTATTGCTATGGGAAAAGACGGTGCTTGGATGGACAGTCCATTGCTAAGGAATCAGGCAAGGGCTCACAGACTTTTGCGGGGAAGAACAGAGTGGGGATGTGTCGCAGGCTGTTGCTACGGTAAACAAATATAGAATGTGTCAAATGACGATTACAATGGGAGCAAAGTGGGCATATTTTCAAAGGGACTTATTTGGAGAACAAAGTGAGGATAAGCTCAAAAAGCGTTACGAGGAGAATACAGTGTAGATGGGGTTATAGGCGGGGGCCAGCAGAATAGATTGGGGACTGGTCCATGGGCTGCCCGTGGATAAAAGAGTAAAGATGGCTTCACAGGCTGTTCCTCGGCAAAAGAGTGTAGATTTAGTCACAGGCGGCTGCAAGGGGAAGAGAATGGGAAAGGGCTAACATGCCGTTGTATTAGGAAAAGAGCGGTACGGAGTCACACGCAATTACTAGGGGATCAGAGTGTCGATGGGGCCAAACACTGTTGCGTGGAGGACAGACTGATGATGGGATCACATGTTGTTGCTCGGAGCAAACAGTGGAGTTCGGTTCATAGGGCGTTACTCGAGAATAGAGCAGGATGGGTTCACAGGCTATTTCTGGGAGAAAAGTGTGAGGATAGGATTACAGACCGTTATTCGGGGAACATAGTGTGGATGGGTTCACAGGCAGTTGGTCGGAGAACAGAGTGTGGATGGTTTCACGGGGTGCTGCTGTGTAACAGAACGGGGTGGGGTTTCCGGCCGTTCGTTGGAGAACTATGTTGGCTGGGTTCATAGGACGCTGCCCAGGGAACAGAAATTTAATGGGTTCTCAAGCCATTGCAAGGACAACAGAGTGGAGTTGAGGCCACAGGCAGATCCTAGGAAAACTGAATGGGGCCAGGTTCACACGCCATTGCTTGGAGAGCAGTCGGCAGCATGATCTCATAGACCATTGCGAGGACTTCAGAGTAGGCATGGGTTCGCAGGCATTTGCAAGCGAAATAGTGTGGGAATAGGTTCTCAGGCAGTTGCTCGGAGAACAGAGTTGGAATGGACTCACAGGCCAGTGTTTGGGTACAGAGTGGGGATTGGGTCAAAGGCAATTAGTAGGGAATCCGATTGTGGAAAGGTTCTCAGTCAGATGTCAAGTGGAAAGGGAAGTGATGGGTTCACAGGCAGCTTCTTGGAGGATAAAGTAGGGATTGGGTCACAGACTGTTGACATGGGAACACAATGGAAATGGTTTCAGAGGCAGTTGCGTGGAAAACAGAGTAAAGATGATTTCACAGGCCTTTGCCAGAAAACTGAGCAGGGATTGGGGCACAGGTGCATGTTTGGAGAATACAGCAGGGAAGGGGTCACTGGTGGTTACTCAGCGAACATAGTCGTGATGGGCTTACAGATCGTCAGGAAGGAGGGATTGTTGGATTGGGTTAATACACGGTTGTTAGGGGAAAAGTGTGGGGATAGTTTTACCTGTGATTGCAGGGAGAACAGAATGAGGAGAGGTCCACAAGTCATTACTCGGGCAACAGTAGCTGGGGAAATGAGAGATAATGGGGATCACAGGCATTTGCTTGGAGAAAAATGCAGGGAATGTTTCAAAGGCCATTGCTGGCAGAACGGGGATGGCGCCACAGGCTGTTCTGGGGTTAAAAGTTTGAGGATGGTTTCTCAGAGAATCCCTAGGGAACACGTTTGGGAAGGGTTCTCCGATTGTTGCTATGGCAAAACAGCGAGGCTGATGTCACAGGCACTTGCTTGGGAAACAAAACTGGAATGTGACTACAGGCCATTGCAATCAGAGCGGAGTCGGGTGGGATCACAGGGAGTTGCGAGTGGAACAGAGTTGTGATAAGTTCACAGGATGTTGCTCGGGAAAAACGGGCGATCACAGACAATTTGCAGTGGAACCGTGTGGGGATTGAGTCACAGTCCATTGTTCGGGGAACATAGCGGGATGGATTCCACAGTCCATTGCTAAGGGACCAGAGAGGGGATGGGTTCCTTGACTGTTGATATCAGAAAACAGCGAGATGGGTCACAGATTGTTGCTCAGAGAACACCGCGTGCAAGGGGCCATAGACATTTGCTCTGAGAACTGAATGAGAATGGGGTCAGAGTGTGAATGTGCTCACTGGCAGTTGCTCAGAGAACTGAGTGGGGATGGTTTGAGAGGCCGTTGCCAGGGAACTGAGCAGGGATTGGGTCAAAGACAGTTGCGGGAAAAGCAGCAGAACTGCGAACATCAGAATTTGTTAGGGAAACACAGTGGGAATTAAGTAATACGCTGTCGTTCATGGAACACAACGGGGATATTGTTCACAAGCCATTGCAAGGACAACAGTGTGGGGATATGGTCACAGCCAGATTCGAGGAGTGGGGTCATTTCCACAGGCCATTGCTTGGAGAACAGTTGGGGCATGGTTTATCGCCCGTTGTTAGGAAATCATGGGTTCGCAGGCTTTTTCTAGAAAAAACAGCGTGGAAGTGGATTTACAGGCAGTTATTCCGAGAACACAGTTGGGATGGTTCACACACCACTGTTCGGTTACAGAGCGGGGATTGGGTCTCAGGCATTTGGGAGGGAATCCCAGAGGGAATGAGTTCACAGAGAGTTGCTTGTAGAACAGATTAGGGATGGGGCCACAGGCTTGTTCTCGGAGGACAGTCTGAGCATTCGATCACAGGCTGTAACTAGGGGAACAGAGTGGGTTTGGGTTCAAAGACCGTTGCTGGGGAACAGATTAGGATAGGTTCACAGGCTGTTACTGGGAGAATGGAGTGAGCATATGTGTTCTGGCCGTTATTTGGCGAACGTAGATTGGAATGGTTCACAAGCTATTTCCCAGTGGAAAGGGAAGGGATGGGTTCAAAGGCAGTTGCAAGGAGGACAGAGTGGGAATGGTTTCATGGGCGTTGTTATGGGACAGAGCAGGGATAGCGTTTCCAGCCGTTTCTTAGAGAAGTGAGTCAGTCTGTGCTGAGATGACATTATTCGGTGAACAGAAAGGAGATGGTTCTCAGGCGTTTGGGGATGTAATCACAGGCTGTTGCTAGGAGAACAGAGTGGAAATAGGCTCACCGACAGTTGCTAGGAGAATAGAGTTAGGACGAGTTTACAGGCCGCTGTTAGGGGAACAATGTGCGGATGTGGTCACAGAACGTCACAGGGAAGAAAATTGTGAGGATGAGTTCACTGGCCATTACGAGGAGAACACATTGTGAATTGTTTCACAGGGAGTTGATTGGTGAATGGGAGGGATAGGGTCACAGGCAGTTGCTAGCAGGACAGAGAAGTGGATTGGTTGGTCGGCAGTTGTTTAGGTGAACACAGTTTTTGGGGTCCCAACTAGTTGCTAGGACAACAGAGTGGAATGGGATCGTATGCAGTTGCTACGACAACAGAGTAGAAATGGGGTCACAGGCTGAAGCTCGGTGAACAGGTAGTGGATGAGGTTTCAGGGTGTTGACAGGTGAAAAACTTGGAAACGTGTATGGCAAATTCTAAATTCTTGGAAGAGCAGAGTCTGATTAGAATAAGTCAACATGGTTTTAGTAAGGGGAGGTCATGCCTGACAAACCTGTTGGAATTTTTTGAAGAGGAAACAAGTAGGTTAGACCAGGGAAACCCAGTGGATGTGGTCAATCTAGACTTTCAAAAGGCCTTTGATAAGTTGCCACACGGGAGGCTGCTGAGCAAGGTGAGGGTCCATGGTGTTCGAGGTGAGCTGCTGGGATGGATTGAGGATTGGCTGTCTAACAGAAGGCAGAGAGTTGGGATAAAAGGTTCTTTTTCAGAATGGCAGCCAGTGACGAGCGGTGTCCCGCAGGGTTCAGTGTTGGGGCTACAGCTGTTCGCATTATATATTAATGATTTGGATGAGGGGACTGGGGTCTTTCTAGTGAAGTTTGACGATGATACGAAGTTAGGTGGACAGGCAGGTAGTACTGAGGAATTGGGGAGGCTACAGAAGGATCTAGACACGTTGGGAGAATTGTCCAGGAAATGGCTGATGGAATTTAACGTAAGCAAGTGCGAGGTCTTGCACTTTGGCAAAAAGAATAAAAGCACAGACTACTTTCTAAATGGTGAGAAAATTAGTAAAGCCAAAGTACAAAGGGATCTGGGAGTGCTAGTCGAGGATTCTCTAAAGGTAAACATGCAGGTTGAGTCCGTGATTAAGAAAGCGAATGCAATGTTGTCTCTTATCTCAAGAGGGTTGGAATATAAAAGCAGAGATGTGCTACTGAGACTTTATAAAGCTCTGGTTAGGCCCCATTTGGAGTACTGTGTCCAGTTTTGGTTCCCACACCTCAGGAAGGACATACTGGCACTGGAACGTGTCCAGCGGAGATTCACACGGATGATCCCTGGAATGGCAGGTCTAACATATGAGGAACGGCTGAGGATCCTGGGATTGTATTCGTTGGAGTTTAGAAGATTGAGGGGAGAATTAATAGAGACGTATAAGATAATATATGGCTTGGAAAGGGTGGACGCTAGGAAATTGTTTCTGTTAGGCGAGGAGACTAGGACACGTGGACACAGCCTTAGAATTAGAGGGGGTCAATTCAGAACAGAAATGTGGTGACACTTCTTCAGCCAGAGAGTGGTGGGCCTGTGGAATTCACTGCCACAGAGTGCAGTGGAGGCCGGGACGCTAAATGTCTTCAAGGCCGAGATTGATAGATTCTTGTTGTCTCGAGGAATTAAGGGCTACGGGGAGAACGCTGGTAAGTGGAGTTGAAATGCCCAACAGCCATGATTGAATGGCGGAGTGGACTCGATGGGCCGAATGGCCTTACTTCCACTCCTATGTCTTATGGTCTTATGGTCTAAACGTTGTCAGAAATCAGATGACAGACGTGGTTAAATAATATTGCTAGCGAACGGGACAAGAATGCCATCATTGTGCATTGAGAGGGAACATGGATGGAATGGGTTAAATAGGCCGTTTCGAGGTGATTGGAGTTGGGATGGGGTCACAGACTTTTGACCTGAGAAAAGCGTGGGCATGTGTTCAGAGATATTCCGAGGATAATAATTTTCCAGAAGCAGTTAAGCACTATTGCTAGGGAACAGAGCGAGGATCGGGTAATCCGTCATTGTTAGGAGAACTGAGAGGGCTTGGATTCACAGGCCATTGCTGGCAGAGCAAAGGCGGCTGGGGTTACAGACTGTTGCTGCGAGAACAGATTGGGCATGGGTACACAGACCGTTGCGAGGAGAATAGGGAAAGGATTACGTCACAGGCAGTTGTCAGGGGAACAGAATGATATAGTTCAAAGGCCACTGGAAAAAATTAGATTGGGAATAGGTTCACAGGACGTTGCTCGGGAAACCGAGTGAAAATGCGTTCACAGAATATTGCTGGGGTTGCAGAGTGGGGATGGGCTCACAGACCATTGCTAGAGAGACAGAGTGAGATTGATTCACAGGTCATTGCTGGGGCAACAGAACGGGGTTGTGGTCACAAGCCATTGCTGAGAAAACAGTCTGCACATGCGTTCACAGGCCGTTCGCAGAAGAGCAGTTCGGGGAATTGGTTCACAGTCTGTTGCTAAGACAACAGAATGCGATTGGGTTCACAAGTAGTCGCAGCACAGCAGAAACGGGATGGGTTCACAAACAGTTGCTGGAGGAACAACGTGCTAATTGAGTCATAGATCGTTGCTCGAGAAACAGAGCGGGGATGGGTCACAGACAGTTGCCAGGGAACAGAGCAGATATTGAGTCACAGGCTGTTGCTGGGGAAAAAGGAGAGGATGGTATCCAGGCCTTTGCTGGGAGGAAACAGTGAGAATGGGCTCACAGGCCGTTCCCATGGGAGCACATTTTCGTTGGGTTCACAGGCATTTCCAAGAGAAAAATATTCGGATATGGATCACAAGCAGTTGCACGGGTAAAGAGTAGACATGGGTTCACAGGCCGTTGTTTGAAGAACAGTCGGGGGAATGGGTTCTTAGGCCGTATTACTGAAAATAGAGTAGGGATGGGCTCACAGACATTTGCAAGGAGAGCAGTGTGCAGAGAAGATGCTGGGGAAACAGAGTGAACATTGAGTCACGGGTGATCAGAGTTTTTCCGTGTTCACAGGCTGATTTGGGAGAAACGAATGGAGATGGGGTCGGAGGCTATTACAACTAGAGCATAGTAGAGATAGTTTCACCAGCCGCTACACAGGGAAAACTGTGCAGCTGGCTTTACAGGCCGTTGCTCGGAGAATAAAATGTTTTGTTGGAGCCATAGTTTGTTGCAAGGTGAACAGGGAGAGGACCGAGTTACACGCTGTTGCTAAACGTAGAGTTCCCTGCTATGGAACACAGGAGGAATGGGGTCACATGCAGTTGCGAGGAAAAACGTAGGGGACAGTGTCACATGCAGGTTCCAGGCAAGGAAAGTGGAGTTGGTTTCATAGATCTTTGCTGGAAAACAGAGTGGAGACTGCGTGACCGACAGTTTTAAGGGATAAAAGTGGATATGTGGGCAAGGCAGTTGTCAGGGAAACTGAGTGAGGCTGAGGTCACTGGTCGTTTCTACTTGAATAGTGTGGGGATTGTGTCCCAAGACATTGCTTGGGGAACAGAGAGGGAAAGAGTTGCAGGCCGTTGCTCGGGAAAACGTCGAGGGCATGTGTTGACACGTTATTGCTCTCGGAAAAGAGCTGGAATGCGTTCACAAGCAGTTGTTAAGAGATCCCAGCGGAGATAGGGATCACAGGCAGTTGCTAGGGGAACAGCGTTGGGTTGGTTGCACAGGCTGTTGCTCGGGGAACAGTGTGGAATTCTATTCACAGGCTGTTGAGACGGTAGCAGCGTGGTGATGGGGTCACATTCCATTGATAGCATAACACAGTAAGGATGAATTTACAGGCAGTCGTTCGGAAAACAACATGGATATGGGGTTAGAGGCTGCTGCTCTGGAAACCAAGTGGGCATTGAGCCATAAGTCATTGTTGGAGAAATAGGGCAGGGATGTGGTTTGCGACAGGTTTTAGGAATGGTTTCACAAGCGGTTCCCATTGGAATCGAGGGGGGACTGAGTCACAGGCTATTGATTTAGTCAACGAACGTTGCTTGGAGAACAGAGCGGAAATGAATTCTCAGGCTGATGCTAGGGATCAGATTGCAATTGGTTGCATTCCATTGCCGGGGAAGAGAGGGGGCATTAAGTTACAGGTCGTTGCTAGTGGAACAGAGCCGGAATGCCGTTCGAGCCCGTTGCCAAGAGAGCATTTTATGAAAGTTTTAACAGGCCGTTGCTTGGGGAATCGAGTGAAAAAGAGTTCATAGAATGTTGCTGGGGAATGGGGTGGGGGCGAGTGGGGATGAGGCCATAGGTCATTGTGAGGGAAACAGAGTCGGGATTGAGTCACACGTCAATCTTCGAGGATCAAGGCAGGGATGGGTATTGCGGCAGTATTTAGGAGAACAAAGTGGGGGCACGTTCACAGGCCATTGGTGGGATAACAATTCGGAGTATGGGTTCAACGGACATTGCGAGGTGAACACATTGGGGATGGGGCTCACAGGCCGTTGGGAGGGTAAAAGATGGGTAAGGATAATCTGGCTGTTACTCTCAGAATATAAGAGTATTGGATTCACAGATAGTTCTGCGGATATCACAGCAGCGATAGTTTCACAAGCCGTGGCTGGGGGGTGGGGGTGGAGTGGTGATGCGTTTACACACCAAAACTGGGAGAACACACTGCGAGTGGGGTCACAAGCCGTTACTAGGACAGCAGAGTAGGGATGTAGTGTCAGGCCGTCGCCTGAAGAACAAAGTGGGGATGGAATCACGTTTAATTACTTGATGAACAGAAAATGTCAAATGAGTTTGCACGACTTCCACATTGACACTATCCTCAGCCTTTCTTTCCAGCCTTTCAGGCTGACTTTGCTTTTCAAGTGTCAGTTTGTGAAGTTCCAAAGCTCTCTTCTTTTCTTTCTGCTGTGCTTTTAATGGTAGCTCAAGCTGTTTAATTTCTTCTGCCCTTTCCTGAACTCTCGCCTTCATTTGTAATTGATGTCTTCCAATCTGTATAGATGCTGATGGGTTCTCCAGCAGTTTTAAATAGTGAGCTACTGCTGTAATTATCTGTCCTTCTCTAAAAGAAGCTCATAGTTTCATTTCCAGTTTCTCTGCAAATTCTTGCTACTCGGTCTTTCTCACATTTTCAACCTTCCAATGTCACCACATCTATATCGAGAAAACGTTTACCGACTGAAAGTGCCATTATTATCATAAGCGTTGTCTATCCAACTAAACAAACACCTAAAATAAAAGCATTAGCACCTCCCACTCGTTGTCCAAAATATCGAAAAGAGCTCCCAAACTGTTATGAACTAGTCCAGACCACTCACAACATTCTTAAGAGACAGACCTAGTACTAACTTTGTTATTTGTTTTGAAAGTGTAGAGTGAAAATTACCTGGGTTAATATCGCTACGTTGACCTTTGGATTTAAAAACAGACAAAAAATATTATTCACAAAATTACACAATGAAAAACAAAGAACAGAATAAAGAAACCCGACAGAACGCAACCTATCCAGCTAGACTTAATTATGTTTTTCCGAATATACTCAACAGTCCCAATTAGCAAACTTCATTTAATACCTGGTATAAATGGAAGACATACTTACAGGTTAAAGTTGAAGGACAGCCACGAGAAGATTATCCACACAGCTCCCTGTTGAACATCCATGTTCAGACTTCACAAAATCCGCTCAGCCTAGCAAAATAAAGAACTGACCATTCCCCTTTCTTTATGCAGGTCACTCGAAAGCATGAGCACTTTGTTCAGAAGGCCTCTCAATCTCCTTTTCATCTCTGTACCCAATAAGACTGAGAGGAGTCCGGCCCGGTTTATTGCCCCTCTGAAAAAAAAATCAAAGGCAGTTCATCCTTGGTCCAAAGAACAGCTGTTAGATAAAAAGAGAACAGCTTTAAGACACAAGCTCCGAGGATCGAACAGTCTCAAAATACGATCTGTCCTTCTCGGATTCGAATGCTAACGCAGCTTTTCAGGTGGAGATCCTTCTTTGGGATGCTTATTCTACAAAACAGACGTGGTAACAGTAACTATGCTATACGGTATGATCTGATGTAGGCCTGCTCAGCTTGTGCATTTTGTCTGTGTCTGGTGATTTTCTTGTTACATGTAAACACGAATGTTATTCTGTTTCGAGTAATGCGTGAAATCAATTATCAGATCAATAAACTAAATTCCAGTAATGGAACGCATCTCATGGTTTTGCTAACAAAACTTTACCAAATATACTTTCTCATGAAGTTCTGAACCCCGGAAGGGGTGGGGTGGTCTCTCAGTTCTATGATCGGTCAATAAACACACACAATCTGTCTTAATGATAAAACTTCACTCTTTGATTCCAATATTGCTGGGAATAAAACGTCTAGAAACACAGAAGTTACGCACTTCTGTATCCCTCGGAGGAACTGCACCTAATTGCTTAATGCAAAGGCATTTTTATGCTTTTCATGAATCAGAACATAAGGCATAATCTCATAGTTTATTTAAACAATTACCTATCAATACATGGTATCACTTCATTGATAATTGTTTGACCAAATCATATTAACTGGTAAGCAACTTAGGTAATCACGATTCGATCATTTTTATCTTGTGATACAACGATCCCCGGCTGTGCAGCATGGTTAGCACTCTCTCATTTACTCGGTCTATTTCTGCTATCGACTAGCAAATCATTTATTTAGCTTTAGAGACTAGCTGCAGTTAGACATGTATGTGCAGGGAGCCAATTTGTCTCTAGCTGCAAGAGTCACATAGGCATAGGTCTTGAGTCTCTATGTTCTAACTCAACCTTTGTTCATTTTTCAGACTCTCACTCACAGACACATTAAATTTGTAGCTCAATCGAATCTCAGAAGGTAGATTCAGCTTTGCATTCATTTTTGTATGGATTGAAGTGATATCATTATAGAGTCATAGAGTCATAGAAATGTACAACATGGTAACAGACCCTATAGTCCAATGCGCCCATGCAGACCAGATGTCCCAACTTATCCAGTCCGAATAGCCAGCACCCGGCCCATATCCCTCCAAAACCTTCCTATTCATATATCCATCCAAATGCCTTTTAAATGTTGCAATTGTACCAGCCTCCACCACATCATCTGGTAGCTCATTCCTTAAACTTGCCTTAAAATTGATATTGTGTCCTGCGAGCAACAGAGGGATCGTGGAACTCTTCCCCTGTGACTTTGTTTCTGCCGTTTTGAAGGAGTACCAAATGGACCATATGAAAATGCTGTACCACTGTGGCTGTTAACATGGCCGAGCGTTTTAAGATGCTGGAGTTAGGTTCCAGTTTCTAACCAATATGGTTGCGAGCACCACGGCTGCCATTTGTATCGATCGCATATCATGTTGCAGCCTATTGAACCTACTGCATTTAAGTTCAACACAGCACGTTGGATTTTCTTCTTGGAAGCCTACCTGTGCCGTAGAAGAGTGCAGACGCTCCATTTGGTCAGTGTTAGCTCTTCGCGATCACGTTCGCCTCCCATATGAAAAGTCCTCGATTTCAGCTGTTCCACTGCTGCTTCATGTTCCAGGCAAGTTGTGTGTTCGCTGTTTTCACTGAAAGCAAAAGGAAATTGTTATTTCATCGCTGTTTTGCAACAAAATCCTGTAGGGAATCTACTCGATGTAATACTGTGCTCTGGTGAATGTGAAAATAATTCCAATTAATTGCAATGTCATCTGTTCTTAAATTTCTCTAATTTCCTTAATTTCTTTCCGGGAGACGGATACTGCTGATACGCTACAACACTCCCACATTGTTAAACGGAAGAGAAAGCTCATCTATTCAAGACTGTGATTGTAAAATTCACTTTTCGTAGCCCATTCTTATTGGGTTCTTTTTATAAATCTTATTTCAGCACCTTCTGGGAAGGTGTGATGCACTAAGCTTCCAGTGTGTTTGAAAAAACAGTTTGGAATTGCCCTGCTGCCAGTTGTGCGATTAGTTTGTGGGTAATTGCCCTCGGACAGTCTCACAGACAACATTCATAATTTGGTTTGTCTGAAAACGCATTTAGTTTGTCATTTTTGCTGGTGTTACTCGTTATGTGTTATCTGTTTCCCGACTCATTTTACACATTATGAGGTAACACGATTTGTGAGGTAACTTCCAGCAGCAAAACTTCTCAACTGAAGATCTGGTATAATTTCAAGGATTATTTCAGGCAGCAAAAGTACGAAAGTCCTTCGGTTCTGCAGTGCTTCGCAATACTACCTTTCCGAAGAAAAGTCGAACAGATTAAAATATTGCACCACAGAGACAGATGGCAAACGCCGCTAAAAATAATCTATTAAAGTCAGTTAAACAACATAGCGTCACTGAAGTACACAGCATGGAAACAGACTCTTCAATGTATCTCGTATATGCTGACCACATTCTCTAAAGTAATTATGTCCTATTTATCAGGATTGGTCCATATTCCTATAAACCTTTCCTATCCACAGAGTCATTTACGTGCCTTTGAAATCTTCTGAAAGTCCGAGCCACCACCACTTCCTGTGGTAGCTCATTCCATACATGCACAATCTTCTGCGTGATAAATGTGCCTCAGGGCCCTTTTAAATTTTACTTCTCTCACTTGAATCTAATGGTATCTAGTTTTGAATTTGCTCCACTCTGAGAAAAATAGCTGCAGAGAATGCAGAATGTCACACCTCCGCCCTACGCTGCAGAGAATGCTAAACCATCCTATTCAGAATCGCAAATCAGTGCAAATCTTGCCAGGCTAACAACATTCTTCTCTATAGTTTGCGAGCAATTTCACGTGATTTTCTTAACCTCTCAATGCGCCAACTACGCTGGACAACAACGAGCTCCTGGAAACAGAAAGTGAAGCGTTCAACGGCTGCAAATTTCGGTGCTGGACGACTCTGAACACCAACTTGTAGCGAAGCTGGTTTCTGTAGTGTAGTGGGCATTACATGTGCCTCACGTGCGAACGTTCCCCTGTTTCAAAAGGGCAGCAACAGTCTTGTTCCCGACGGCAGTACTTTAGAACGGACATGAACGGAGATGTCTTCCTTGGTTCGCTTATCAGCAACCCTAGCTTTGAATTTGTTCGCCTATATTTGCTGTAGTGTTGAAAATGAATGCAATTCCAATTAATTACTGTGGGTGCTTGACGTTTGAATTTTATTAATGTGTATAGAAACTGCCTTTTGTTCTTCCAATATACATGTGTATATACACATAAAACACTAAATAAAGACAAATCTCATCTAAACTCTATCAGTTATATCCGCCGGAATTACATTCTTCTGACCCACAACGTGTATTGTTTTTAAACTAAATGTCTGTCGTATAAAACTATAATGATATAAACTCATATTCTGATCTTCAAAACATTCCAGGAATGTAAGCGGATTGTGGTCAGTGTACACAACCATCTTCAACACATTGTCCATGACATAGTCATTGAAATGCAGTAAGACCAGTACCAAACTCAACGGTTCCATTTCGATTGAGGAGTATTTCCACTGGTGGCTGTTGATCATCTTGAAAAAGTAACCAGCTGGCAGTTCAATCCCATCCACACTTTCCTGAAGTTCAGCTCCATCTCCAATGTCAGTACCATCAATACTGACCTATATAGGTGTTGAAACGTTTGGTTTCCCTAAATGTGGTTGTTGTTTAATTTCGATTTCGAATCGTCGAATGCCTCCTGGCATAGTTCTGTCCACCGAAACGTTGTGTTATTCTCCGGCAAATGGTTTTATGGTGCAACTACATTGCTGAATTTTGGAAGATACTTCCAATAGAATCCGGTGAGCTCGAAGAATCAAATCACCTCTTTCCTCGAGGTTGGTGGTGGTAATTGCTCGACAAACTTCGTCTTTGCATTCGTGGGGTTAGTCCTCCATTACCGACGTCATGTCCCAACAACGTCACTTTTGATTTTGCAAATCCCGTTTTATTTTTGTTTATGACCAGTCTTGCTTCTCAAACAGATTCAAAGAGCTCTGTCAACTGCATCATGTAACCGTCCTCAGATTAATAAAAATCATGGCTTCGCCCAGACAGACTATACCGTTTGTAACCAAACGGCAACTCCGTTCTTGAGTATTTGAATGTGCCGGGCGTGATTTTCATTCCAAAGGCATCACATTAAGCTGATATGGCCCATTGATGTTACAAATGAAGAACTTTCTTTCGCCATTTCTTATACGGGCTCAGCTCTCCTGCTTAATTTAAAACCAGCAACACGAAAAGATTGGTCCCATGCAGTAATGTGTAAAAATTCGAGTGGCCAAGAACTATGTAAAGTAAATCATAACAACTTTATTTCTTAAAATATAGCAGAGAATAATTACCTAACCACTACCTACAATTTCGTTCTCTAGTATATCTTTTACCTTCCCTTCCAAATACTAGCCCAACAAAACTCTCAATTAAGGTTTACGAAACAAGACTTCTTATCTCAAAACCAGGAAGCTGTATGTTCTTGTCTTCAGATCTTACTATGTTTTATTTTCCCCTTGTTAGGAATCTCTGTATCACATGTCACTGATCAAAAACGTACTTTGAAGAGAGACTTTATTTCAACCAGCTTGTTGGCAAGTTTTTCAGGTTTTGTCAGGTTTTCAATTCCCATCCCCTTCTTATATCCCAGATCTGGGAAACGATCTTTTACCCTACCTACCCATACTTGCCCACACTGAAACGAAAATCAAGCCTATCGAAATCAGACAAGAAATGCCCAAAATGCTTCAGCATTGACGAAAACGTCTGACAAGGATAATCAGGTATGATCATGGTCGCTTGCAGATCAGAGAATACACTCCCTTTAACAAACTAACAACAATCTTCCTGGACCCGATCAACACAGCTGAGTCAAAACTCAAAGAGCAGTCTCGTACCCCAATGATACCAAAGCCACACAAAACGCAGGTCAGATGGCGAGTCACCCAAATACCTCGTTCACAGGAGAGAAACAATAGAAACACATTACTAATTCAAAATAGAAAATCGCACCTCAACTCGAAGAGAGCTGGAATCTACTGATCTCATCAAGAACTGTTTGATGCTACCAGAAATGTACATTGCATCGACAATCAGAACATTCTTCTTATATTGCTTTGCAATTCTCATCATTGTAATTGGATTACTTAATTTTCAAATACATTGTAAATTCCCTATTTTAATCAACCTCATTGTGCAACATTATTATAAAACTTGGCTTAATTTTTAACGCGAAGGAAGAAAGTTTCGGTGACCTAGAGAGACGCCACCCCTTTACACATTCCGCAAAGACCGTTCCCTCCAAGATGACCTGGTCAGGTTCATGCACCCAACAATCCAAGCTTACCTCCTGGCACCTTCCCGTGCTACCGCAGGCATAGCAAACTTGCGCCCACATCTGCTCCTTCATTTGCATCCAAAGCCCCAAAGGAGCCTTCCTCATCCATCAAATTGTTGGCTGCACATCTACCAATGTCATTTATTGTATCTGTTGCTCCCGACGTGATCTCCTTTAAATCACACATTCTCACAGAGCGCTTTCGGGACCATCTCTGGGATACCCGCTCCAACGAACCCCAGCGCCCCGTGTCCCAACGTGTCAACTCACCCTCCCGCTCTGCCAAGGACGTCCAGGTCCTGGGCCTGCTCAAACGCCACTCCCCCACTACCCGGCTCCTGGAGGAAAAGTGACTCATCATCCATCTTGGAACACTTTTATCCCAGGGTATCAATGTGGACTTCACCAGTTTCCTCATTTCCCCTCCACATACCTTACCCAGCTGAAACCTTCCAGCTCAGCACTATCCCAATGAACTGTCCGACCAGCCAATCTTTCTTCTCACCTATCGGCTTGACTCTCCTCTCTGACCTATCTCCTCGAACCCCATTCCCATCCACCGATTGTACATTTGGCTACCTTCTCCCACGCCCCCTCGCATTTATCTCCTCATCCCGGAGGCTCCCTGCCTTCATTTCTGACGAAGTTATTTTGCCCGAAACGTCGATTTTCCTCTTCCTTGAATGCTCCTGACATGATGTGCTTTCCGAACACCACACTCATCTCGATTCTGATCTCCATCATCTGCAGTCCTCACTTAGACCTGGACAGCCTGCCTGCACTGTTTCAGCTTGGTCAATTTCTCTTCTGCAATATCACCGTGATTTGTCATCTCTGGTTTATTGGGCTTATTTCTCCAAAACATTTGGCATAGTCGGTACCTCCTTTCCTCTCAACAGGTTAAGCGAAAATGACATTTTAAAATTGTTCCAATTCACACCTGGCAGCTAGCCTTTGCCACAACGGGTCAGACCGAGTGAAAGATTAGATGACTCAGGAGGTTAGCCACGTTTCAAATATAACCACTGCAGCAATTCAGCTTTCAGCGACCACTGACTTGGTCTGAGGAGGTAGTTGGTTAAGGTCCTAAATTGATCAAATAAAATTTAACTAATTTGGCAGACGCGTGATCCAAGTTCAGCCAGGGCCTGTGCCAACAAGCTGATCCAGCCAGGGGAAACAAGGTCAGCCAACGGAAGCCTAGCAACATAGAAGGCGAGATTGCGGATTAAAAAATTGCTTTAGTACTGAGAGATCCTCAGCTTGAATTGAAATTGACAGAGGACCTATCTGTTCACTGTTTTCTATTCTGTGGTTTCTGAGTGTTTGTTTTGTGTGTGTCTGTTCGCTTTGCTGTTACTAAGTGCTTGACTCCTGAATTTTAGGGGCCTTGTCCGAGTGTGTTCATCCATCCGTAAACTGTTTGTTTACGTTGTGTTCAGTGAGGACATGCTCGATTTCCATTTATTGCACAAGGTGTCAATCACTAGCTGCTTGTATGTTAAATGAGCCCTCTCTCTGTTTTTTATTCTTCGAAAGCCAAAGTACAGCAGTTAAGACTCAGCCCAGGACAACCAGTACTCCATGGAGCACAGATATCCACCCTCTGCCGGAAGGTGCCAGCTGCAGGAGCTGGGTGACCCCAACCACGTGGTGAGACCGGCCTGGTCCGAAGATGAGCAAGAGGATGCAAAGAAGCCATAGTAACTTCGTACATTTCAAGACGAAGTTTGGAGTTGCTCTTGTTATACCTGCTTCACCGATAGACACCATGCTAAAAGAGACAGGTGACAGCCATTATGTATCCCCTGCACAGGAAAACTTTACATCTGGTCCCAAGGGAATTGGTCATGTGGAGGAACCTTTAAATTGGATACGATTGATTTCTGTGCCATGACCAATACGGGATGGCTCGGGGAGCCCTCCTAGGATACTTTACATGTTGCAGTGTCTTGAAAATGTTTGTGAAAGTGCCAAACACCATCAACCTCCGAACGAAAAAGACTGCCGCAATAACCCCCTGATGGCAGAGGTTCCAATATCATTGGACACGGCGCCACGCTGTTTCCCTGAAACTTCCCCTACCAGCCGCACAACCTGACCCACTGTCAATGAAGTGGGGACATTTCTCACCGCACAAACCCACGTGAAACTCGCAGCAAGAAACAGTAGCCGCCATTCGGTCCGAACTATCACAGCTGCACAGCACGAATTGTAGCCCCAAACTCAGAAGGAGTGTGGAAGCTGCCCAGAAAATCCAGGACACCGGCTGCCAATTTCCATGTATCATGATTGGCTTTACTCCCCTCGATTAGACCTAGACTCGTGCAGTAGGGACCCATGCATGCTGCAAAACCCGTTGAAGCACCCACTCCCAGTCTACAACTGACTATTCCAAATTTGCACCATTGGCAACTAACTGTCCAAAATGTGCAGACCCTATTGCAGCTCGCGTAAGGAACCCACTGGGTGACCATTCGCCCTGCTATTGACATTCCCACACAGTCCTGGGCCACAACTGCTGACCGAGAGAAATGGCTGGGCAGCCCCGTCAAAAAATGCAATCAACGCCAGGGCAAGACAACAAGCCGTCTTTGGTGCTGTAACCCGGTGTCTGCAGAGAGCAGACAAGCATTTGCCCGATTTACTTGCCTGCTATATTGAGGTGTGGAACTCCTTGTCGGACATTCCTTTCGCAGAAAATGAAAACATGGCTGTGCAGCTCCTATTGAACTGCATGCTCTCTATCTACGTTCTGGATAATCTCACTTGGCATACCTGGGGCTTTCTTTGACCATACTAAGTAACTTGGACAGTAATGGGGTTTTGATAATGCCAAAACAGACGCAGGCATTCTCCGAAGTGCACAACTGGACTGTCATAATGACACCACAAGGCTAGTACACAGACCTAAGGGATTTCATGAAGGACCGTGCTGGAGCTATGGCAATCGGCACACTAGACAAAACACTGCTAGCAACATGCCGGCAAAGTCGCCCAGGCCCCCTCCATCGACACCCACCCCCTACAGGACGACAGCAGGTCACCACTCCACAGTAGCAACGTTGGCAGACTGCCTCATCCATGAATGATCCTTTCCCCCATGCCCCCAGAAACAAATATGTGCTGCCGCGTGAGGGAGTTTTGCAGTGGGCTGCAATACGCTTCTCCAACTCCCCGTTCAAAAATCCTATGATGGATGTGGAGGTTTGGGGGCGGATGATTTCTTTTCTAGTGGACTCTGGGGCAACCAACTCGCCTGAATCTCCCGATGCAGAATTTTTCCCGACTTATAAAACCATCCACAACATAGGGGTTTCTGGCGTGCCCAGGATAGGGCGACTCTCCCAAATCATTAACTTCGGTACTGGACCTTCCACTGTCCCAGATGCTGGCATTCGTTTCATCTGTGGCCCAGCTGCCCTTCTGTGCCGGCCAGACCTTCCATAAACTGATTGCCAACATCAAGTAGGCCTCACGATGATGCTTTTTCTGCAGCGACCCCTTCACTTCACGTGCCTCAGTTAGGCCCCCGTTGCCCTGTTACAGGTTGCGCAACTTGGGCAGATTTGAATTTTGAGTTGGGCTGCAACACCAGCCCCATTTTAACATGCAAACACTGGGAGCTACTCTCCTACGAAGGTCTCGGATGCTAGCTGATCTCCCACGTCACTGTAGGCACAGCATCCCCATCATGCAGGCCAGGTGAGTTCCTCCCCACTACACCCTGCCACACTCAAGCAGGGAGCCATCCTGCAATTTATACGGTAATACCATCTGATGCCAGCAGCAGTAGATTGGATCAAGCTGGTGAGTGACTCCCTCTTTCAATATGGTGCCTTAGTTGCTCCTACAAGTCCCCGTAATGCACCCATCCAGCACATCCAAAACCCAAGCGACCAGGAAAGTAGAGTTTTGTCCAGGATCTGAGGGCTGTAAATGCAATTGTTCGTCCCTTCTCACCAGTGGTCTTGGACAGTAACGCCATACTCACCAGCACACCTGCCTCCGCCAACCATTTGTACTGTAATTGACCTCTGCTCAGGCTTTTTCTCCATTAAATTATCCCCTGAGAGCCGGTATCTTATCGCTTTTACATACAATGGTTGTCCCAGTGTTCCACAGAAAGCAGTACGTTGCAGTACGTCGTGCCATTTTCACTCTACACCTGCCGTGCAACAGCACCCTTCCCGTATATGTGGACCATTTGTTACTGACCTACACTTCCGCTGAAGCATGCATGCGGGACACTGTAATGTTGTGCTGCTGTCGAGGAAAAGATGGACAAGGTGTTTCAATGGGAAAAAGATGTAACTCTGTCAGTATTGAGGACGGTATTTGGGATATCAATTCTTATCTGGCCTCATAGCACTAACTAGAGCGAGAATCATAGCCACTAGTTCGTTTCCCCCTCCAGCCACAAGAACATGGCTGCAGGCTTTCCTGGGGACGGCGAATGACTGCAGGCAATGGATCACTGACCTTCTTGCCATTGACGATCCACTACGCAATCAGCGAAAATGCACTCGATTCCAAAGGAGGAAGAGGCATTCGTCAAAATTAAACGGCTACTACTCTCTACTCCTGCCCTGCCGGTCCCAAACTACACTGAGCTGAACAACTTCCTAGTCAATGAGTTCAACGGGTTTGCAACCAGCTTTTTGACGTTAGTTAAAAAGCTAGAGATCTCCGGCGCCCTGTTGCCTTTATGTCTCGCCACATGCCGCCTGTTCTAGGAGATCTGTCTCAACAGCCACGGTAACAATAGAACAGGTCACCCCTCATCGTGCTGTATTACCCATGCACTGTTCCCATTTGGTATCCCTGCTGTTCAATTCAGCAGCAACGCTACATTTCACTGCCATTCAGAGAAGTGACTATGAGCTCGCTTGAATCTCCAAAGCTAACATTTCCCTACTGGGTGTTCTTGCCTTGAACCCCGCTACTCTACTCCCACTCACTCAGAAGGCCACTGCGGACGACCATGACTGTTTCAACATCGTACGACAGGCCCTGATGAAGGGCTTTTCCCAAAACATTGATTTCGCTGCTCGTTGGATGCTGCCTGAACTGCTGTGCTCTTCCAGCGCCACTGATCCAGAATCTGGTTTCCAACATCTGCAGTCATTGTTTCTATCTTGCTCACTCCCAATCTCCTGGTCAGACATGTTTGCTTGCTTTACCCTACGCAGCCTCACTGCCTTCCTCCTTTGCACACTCGCTTGCATCCTCCCTGCCGGCCACAATTAGATTACTTACAGTGTGGAAACAGGCCCTTCGGCCCAACAAATCTGAAGCGCAACCCACCCATACCCCTACATTTGCCCCTAACCTAACACTATGGGCAATTTAGCATGGCCAATTCACCTGACCAGCAAATCTTTGGATAGTGGTAGAGGCGGGAATTTAACCCGGGTCTCTGGCACTCCAAGTGTCAGTTGTTCACTCACTCTCTCCCACCCATTCTTGCTGCCTTCCTTCCTCCAGGGCTCACGCATCCACTCGTCTTTTCCAATCCAGTCTCGTTCCCTCTCGTTTTCCTGGTCTCATTTTTCACTCGCTCTTTTCCAGCCAGGCTCACTGCATCCCAATCTCCTGATCTCAATCGTTTGCTCATTCTCTCCCACTCTGTCTCGATACCTGTTTCCTTCCTGGTTTAACTGTTTCACTCACTTAATCCCACATAGGCTCTCGCACTTCCCTCCCTCAATGTTCGCGCTCTCCCGCTCTCCCGGTCTCACTCGTTCAATCACTCTCTTCCATACAAGCTCGCTATCTCCCGCCTTCCCCATCTCGCACGCTCTTTTGCTCTCTTCCAGTCAGGTTCGATCTCTCCCTCCCTCCCCATCTCTTGTTTGTTAGCACTCTACAAAGCTTTGTTGCTCGCTCTGTCCTTCCCGGTCTTACTTGTTTGCTAACTGTCTCACATCCCGGCTAGCTTCTTCCTCATTCCTGGTCCCGTTCATTCACTCGCTGTCTCTCCCACCAGGCTTGCTCACGCTCGCCCATCCAAGCTCACTCGCTTCCTCCACATTGCTCGTTTGCTCAATCTCTCCCAAACCAGGCTTTATTTGTTCCTCCCACACCGCCTCACTCCTTCACTTTCCCTCTCCTAGATAAGCTTGCCCACTCCGGCCCAAACCGGTCTCATAAGTTTGATCTCTCCATTACACCCAGACTCGCTTCCTCCCACCCTCTCGGGAATGATATTCGCTTGTTTATAAGCGCTCTCACGAACTATATCTTTCCTCTCTCCATTCCAGCATCACTTGTTTGCTCGCTGTCTCATATTCAGGCTCAGTACCGCCCTCCCTCTTCGTCAAATTCATTCACTCGCACTCTTCCTCCACCAGGTTCGCTATCTTTTTATTATCCACTCTTGCTCACTCCACGTGGATCTCACTCGTTCGATCCCACCCTCCCAGTCTCACTGGTTAACTCACTGTTTCTCCAGGGATGGCTCATTCCCAGCCCTCCGGTCTCACTCATTCATTCGGGCTCTCCCATCAAGGATCACTCGCTCAAACTTACGTGTCCCCTAACAATGGCTATCGGCCCAAGCCTGATATTGTTAACATAGCTTTCGTCTAAAGCACCGCACCAATCTCTGTTCGTGTCCGTTCGGCCTAAATATCCACACACTTCCTTTGCTCCACACGCAATGGCAGGTGAGACAGGATTCGAGGAAGAGAGGAGATTAGGAGGGATAGAGTACATGACAGAGAGAGAGTGAAGAAACATATAAAAGGGAGGGAGAATGAAATCTAATTTGTAAATGGGAGTAGGACAGAGAGAGAAACAGAGGGCCAGTGTGACTGTGGGAGGGAGATATGTAGGGAGGAAGATAAAGGGAGACAGATGAACCATGCAGTGCCAGATCGCATAGGGGGACAAAGAGTTGAAATCCAGGAAGAATGATTTAAAACCAATTCCTGAGGTCAGGCCCGATACCATCCCCGTCCCTGAGGACCAGGACTTGGGGCTGAGTCTGTCTTTGTCCACCTCAGCTTCCTCAACGCAAAGACAAACAACCACACCATACACTCTGCTGCTCAGGACCTTTTAATACACAATTTTAATGTTTACAATTTGAAATGATCGATTCACTCAATGGGATGCTGCCTTTTCTCATTGGCCTCTGAACTGTGAGAAGCAATGAAATGTGTTTCCGAAGTCCCTTCTGGGATAAGTTTGGACAAACCAGCACTCCTGTCAGTGTGTTACCATAGCGACAGGCAGCTTCATCGCTGAAACCTTATACTGAAATTTAAAAATCCCAGATGCATTGATTAACTTGTGAACTTAATTGACTGATGGATTTTCATAAAGGGATATTTCAGCACATTCTTCAGCTGCTGTCTGAACTTAGTCTGCGTCACTGCATAAATCCCGGTGTTTGTGCAGCAACTAAGGAGCTGCAGCATGAAACCCAATTCTCGCACAAAAGGATGTAAATAAACAGATTTATACCCAATATCATCCATCCGGTTCCATATAGAAAACACCATTAACATTGACCATAAAAGGATGAAATTAGCCGAAATAACAAACAGTAAAACGAGAGATTTTTTGCGATTTCTCATTTCTGTGTCAGACTGAGCTGTATGAGCCCGAAGTGTCGTGCGGGCTCTGCTGGTCACTAAAATGTGTCTGACTGTGAAAACATTGAGCAGCAGAATCAGGAGAAATGGGAGAGCTGGGGTTAGAATGTGGTGGAGGAACTCGACTGTGGCCCAGTCATGAGAGAAATAAACAGCGAGTGTTACGTCACAAAACCAGGGGGCGTTGGACAGCCCATACCGTGCTGTAAGCATAAAATACCAGAAAATGTTCTTTAAACAGCTCAACACAGTCACTGCTCCCAGAACGACAGCCGCCGCTTTCTCACTGCAACATTTACTTTTCAGCTTCTGGCAACATATGGCCATGAACCGATCAAAGGTGAAAGTGACGGTGAACCAGACAGAGCAGTCAGTGGCTGTATAAAGCAGGACGGCGTGAATATTACATACGGGAATGTTCCTCAGAAAAGAAAACTGTTCCATATAAACAATGGGAATGTGTCTCAGTATCAGGTCGAGGATAATGACCAGGAGATCTGCCACTGCCATCGCCTCCAGGTAACGTCTGACGCATGGAGACAATCCACAATCTTTATGAATCAGAACATAGATCGTTACTATATTAACTGTGAGGAAGGAAAACAAACAAATTGTACATTATACTGGAGCCAAAATGACCAATTTAACTGAGCTCCCAGTGAGATTTTCAGATGTGTCAATGTATTCATGGATTTATGAAAATAATTCGCAAGGAAATGTTAAATGGATGGTCTGAATTATTGAAAAAAAATGTGTCACAAGAAACCCTCCCTCCCCAAACACAGAAAGACACATTCATCAGAACAGACGGTTTGTACAACAAATCTGGAAGGCCTTCTATCCGTATATCAGCTAGAAAATAATGATTAAGATTAAGGCCAATCAAAGATAGAAGTGGAGAGTTGTGTGTGGAACCTAAGGACATCGGGGAAGCGCTTAATGAATACTTTTCATCAGCGTTCACACTGGAAAAGGGCAGTATTAGTGAGAATATGAAGATGCAAGCTACAGGATCAGATGAGATTCATATTGACAAAGAGGACATTTTAGCAATTTTGGAAAATCTGAAAATGTTTAAGACCCCTGGGCCAGGTGGGACTTATTCTCGTATTCTCTGGGAAGCCAGCGAGGAGATTGCAGAGTCAATGGCTTCGAACTTTATGTCATCATTGGCAACAGAATTAGTGCCAGGGATAGCAAATGTTGTTACTTTTTTTGAGATGGGGAGTCGGGAAAAATCCTGGTAATTATAGCTCAGTGAGCCATACTTCGGTTGTGTGTAAGATGTCAGAAAATAATAGACAGCAATTATAATCATCTGGAAAGGAACAATTTTTTTAGGGGTATCCAACACGGTTTAGTGAAGGGTAGGTCGTGCCTGACTAACATTATTGAGTTCTTCATGTAGTTCACAAAACGATCGGTTGAAGGTAAAACAGTGGATGTGGTGTACATGGAGTTCAGTAAGGCGTTTGATAGCGTTACAAGCAGTCGGCTATTGCGCAAATTGCAGTGTTTAGGGATTGAAGGTGATTCAGCTATTTGGATCATAAATTGGCAAGCTGAATGAAGAATGAGGGTTGAGGTTGACTGAAAGTTATCATTGTGCTGCTAAGTTACCAGTGGTGTGCCGAAAGCATCTGTTTTGGGGCCACTGCTGTTTGTCATTTTTATAAATGATCAGGATTTAGGCGTAGAAGGATGGGCTCGTACATTTGCGGATGACAATAAGCTAAGCAGAGTTTTATAACGCCAAAGGATGTTTCGGTTTATATGGGGACATATATAAGATGCAGAGTGGTGGCAAATAGAGGCTAATATGGAAAATTGAGAGGTAGTCCACTGAGGAAGAAATAACAGGAATGCAGAGTACTAAGTTAATGGTAAAATTCTTGGCAGTGCAGATGCACAGAAAGTCAGACAACAGCATAATATTGTCTGTTATGAAAGGAATTTCTGCTGAAACGTGATAGCTGCTTCTTCACCGTCGACACCACGAACTGTCAGCTGAAATTTGAGAGTGTCTCCAAGAAGATCGAATCACAAAAACCTGCAAAGTAAAAGTACTCCACAAGCTAGTTCTGCTAAATAAACTTCTTGGGTTATAATCTGGTGTTGTGTGATGTCTTAAATTTGTATTTAACTGAGGATGACATCAAGGAGTCTGAGCATAATTGCACTTCATGAGAATCATTTGCAAATCCTCCACTGTTTGGAGTCATTCATATCGCAAGCGAAGATGTTTATGGTCTATACACATCAATCATCTCAGCCCAGCAGCATCTCTGCAAGGTTCCTTTTCTGGTACAGACATCTCCTGCTTGTATTGGAAGGAGGCCAATGAGCCCATTGAATCTACACTGAGCCAAAGTGGAGATGTTCACTGATGATCACATGATGTTCAGACTATTTGTCAACCCTCCACACTTGAAGCAGTCTGTGTCCATGTGAAACAATACCTGCACATTATTCAAAATCGTGCTGTTCATGCGTGAGTAACATTCATGCAACAGCACTGCCAGACACTGTTCAATTCCACAGTAAACGGATGAGCTTATTCAGTACCTCAACCTGGTTTTCACAAGAATGTTAGCACGTTATTCAGCACATCAGAATTACTGGGCAAGAAAAGTGACGGCTCATTCAGTCCCTCGTGCTTATTATAACGGAAGACAAGCAGTCTGCTCAGAGCCACACGCATCAGAAAGAGACTATTTCAAACCTGAAATAATTTACAAAGAAACAGCAGGAGGTCATTTCGCTTCTCAAATTATTAAACAGGTGTCAAAATGTTTCAACATCAAGAAAAAAATTGATTAACGATTGCACAGATGGACTTCCCCACCTTGTTCCTCGTGGCTTCATTACTCATAGCTCATAGATATTATTTAGCATCATGTTCCGGCACTAGGCATGAAGCCTTCTTTTAAACTGGTCACAAAGGCATCTTCCATCTCTGAGAGAGCAGACCCATGTCCTCTCTTGAGGTCACAAGCTGGTGGGAAATGGCTGACTGTTTCAGAATGAAGGTATCGTGGCTGCTGACAGGATTTTGAACAATATAACATTGAGTGCAGAGATACACAATAACTCTGAATTAAAGTGTTCAGAGTTCATTTTGAGCCTGTACCTCTCTGGCAATCGACGTGAGTCCTCTGCACAGCCATGTAAACTATCTGGACTTGAACATTCGAGGGAAAGTATGGCATGTCTCCCATTATCAATGGTTGTCTGCGACAAAACGATCGTTTGTCCATAACCAAGATTCAAATTCTTCGACTTTCAAAGCACTACAGATTAAATTCTCAGTTACTGCATTCTTTATGTATGTGAACATTAGTACAGCTTATGGTCTGGTGCAACTCCCTCATGTTGTGTCGATGACATGGAGGTAATAATTTATAAAGTAGACTCAGTTTATACGCAATACTCCAAATATTGTTTCAACAAAATACAACCATTGAGTAGTATATATTTACTCTGGTACGTTTATTATTTCGCATTTCACATATCATTTACAGTTATAATTACTTCCTGTCCCCTATTGATTCTGAAAGCGACGTATAACCAAGATCATTATAGAAGCAGCACTTCCCAGCATCTCCGCTTTTCAGAAACATAACTGTGACTTATTATATGTGTTATTCACAACTGAATACTTTATATACATTGCGAACTGTTATTTAACAAACACTGATTTTTGATACCCCGCAGCATTCCATCCATGGAAAAACACGACTTTCTTCATTTTGCCTATTATGCAATTTTTAATCCATTCGGACTATTTTCTACCCTTTCATATCCATGGATTCGAACAACACTCAACTACATTCGAACATGTCAAGCTTTTGAAGATTCAAATACTCTATTCCCATTGAATCCCAATTATCGATGTGTCCACGGGCAATTGCTGGTTTAATCCAGCGGTTTGATCAAAGATCATTTCCTTTTCCTAAATTGAGGCCGACTCTACCAAATCATAACATTATTTTCCATGTGCCTAGGTGTCACATTCTTTACAAAATGCTCTATTTTTTTTCTCACAGCTGGCAACAACCGACTTAGTTTTCTGATTTCCCTACTTGTCCTGTTAGAATGTTTCCATTTGCAATAGCATCTTTCCCGTCTGTAGGATCATTTCTAGAATCAGTTCTGAAGAATAATCAGTGATTGTTTCACTAACTCTATTGCCACTTGCTCAATAATATAGAATGTAGCTAATCACATGCAGCAATTTACCAAGCTTCAATTCAGTTAAACTTTCAAAAACTTACTCTTTATTATTTCTAATTTCCTACAATTCATCATTTTCACCAGCCCCTTTGCCTTCTACCATTTCTGGAAGGTAGTTTCTGTAACTTTGTGGGGGAGATAGAAACAATGTAGTCCCCTCAGCAGCAGGTAGCTTCTTTCAGCGAGTGAAAACATCCAAGGACTGCAGTCCGGACATGGTGTATATGCCTGAAAAGTTCCAAAATCAATGCAGTTACTTCATGGCGAGTCCCATCCTTTGTCTGAGACTACAGATTATACTAAAGCAGGTGTAACAGCTTCATTTTGGAAACAAGCTAGTTACACTCATGCCACCTCAATGGGTCCAGTTTACAAAAAATGTTGTTGGAAATCCCAGGGAGGACAGTGCAGTGCTCTGCCCCTCCCTGTTTGCAGAGTTTGTCTTCTGGATAGTCGCAGCTATTTTTGTTTTCCATGGACGCAGGCACTGGTAAATGCAGTGTCCAGAATCCGGTCAGCAGATCCATGAGTAACCGTGAACGAATTCAGCAGCTGGTAATAAAGACCAGTGGATAGCGTCTACAGAGTCCTCCCTGAATTTGCAATGAGAGGAGAATGTTAAATCCCGCCCCCCGCACCCATTGCACCCATTCAGTGTCGAAAATGCCTCAACTCTCCTCAATTTATTTTCCTCACGAAAAAAGCTTTTACGTCTCCACACAATCCCTCAGTAACAGTTCCTCTCTCCAACGAAGCAGTTGACAACGTAGCATAACGTTTCTCTGCTTCTCAGCAACTATAATGGCAGTACCAGTATTGCCGATGGAGTTAGTCACCACACTCAGAGAAGAGGGACTGAGGGAACATAATTCACTTTAAACAGGGGCATATCTAAATTTACATGATATTTAGGAATATGTTAAAAGGGAAAATGTTAGAATAACTTACCATTTTATTTTGCTTCCAGTTCGTCAAAAAAAAATCCCATTGTTAGCTTTTCATTTATCTCTCTCTCTTTCCAGTTGTTTCTCCATCCATTCAATTCAAACATTTTAACCTCCACCCAACCCTCCAACCCAAACATCCCTTAGACCAGCATAACTAATGTTACTTCCCAGTTACTTTCAGTTCTGATATAGGGTCACTTGACCCGATTCGTTCTCTGTTTTTCTCCTGACAGAGGCTACGATAATACAGAGATTCTCCGACAATCTCAGACGCTGAAAGAAAAAATCAGATCTCCAGTATCCACAGTAACTTGGTTTATTTCACAGTTAATATTGTGGTTTCACGGGATTTTAGCATCGCTGAAAATGGGGGCATTTGTTCTCCACCCTATTTGCACTTGACTGTGAGGACATTAGTCAAGACAGTAAGGAGCCAAATATTTTTTTCAATGTCTGTAGTCAGACTATGTCCAAAACTGGGCAATCTCGATAATTTATTTATGGAAGGATATCAGTGAGTAATAAAATAAATCTTAGTGGTTTATTGTTGTAATTAGTTACAATTCTTTTCATTCCAATTTTTGTCAATCGAATTGAAGTACTGTCATCGGATATGGTAGAATTTGAAACAATATATTTAGTGTCATAACGTGTGCCTCTGAATTGCACGTCCAGTAGCATTATTACTTTGATACGGCGTTCCTACGGTGAAATAACTGTAGATGTAAGAGCAAGTTTCTGTAAAAACAGTGTTTTTGGAAGAGCGGTCAGAAGAGAACGGAAGCAGTAAAATCTGAAGTTAATGAAGGAGTAGAGGGTGGCTAATGGAGCAACCAAAGGAGGCAACGCAGGAGACTGGGCATATTATAGAGGTGCGTGTGGACAGTTATGATGACAAAGAGAATTCCAGAGACATACAACATTCAGGGGTACAGGGAGACTCAAGGGTCGAAACAGTTTTGTTCCTCCTTACATGTTTTGTGAGTAAGGAATTTTAAATACATTTAACGGAAATGAAGTTTGAGACTGAAGCTGAAGACAACAGTTTATTTATTTGCGAAATATACATATTCAAAATATCAATAACATTTTCAATCGATTAAAGAATTGACAGAGTTATGCTTGGCAGGAAGACTAACAATATCGATCATGGGATGATATCCACCTGAATAATCATCGGTACAGTTTCTATCTGCAACGCTAATTATGTCCATTCCAGAGAAAGATAATAAACACCGAAGGAGAAACGCTGTCCAATGTTGTGATAAGTCAGTTCTATAGTTCGCAGATTCTGATCCATTGTTGGTTCATTCCAGTCTAACGTTCTTAGATTTATATCGACTGTTGGAATATTCCAATGTAATGCACTCAGATTCCGATCCATTGCTAGAACATTCCATTTTACTTTTCTAAGACTAACTTCCAGTCCCTCTCTCTGTCGCTGCTAAACCCAGTAGTGTTGACAATGACTCTGCCACTGATATTATGTGATAACAGGTGGAAGGATCTTCCTTAATAACAAAAGAGGAAATCCTCCAGTGCCACCATTCGGACACATGGAGACTGGCATCAATCACAATAACTGAATGAACAGTTCTGATTAACTTCTTTCATGATAACCTTTATACCTCACCATACTACTTTGTCTCGGTGGGATATTGACATCCCTGACTATTGGGTTAGTGACAAAACTCCAATCGCAAACTTAGAGGTGACAGAGTGAGATAATGCTGTCTCTTCACGAGCCGAATTATTCTACTGTGTTTTGGCAGAGTGGGAAGTGCTGGGTTCACAAGGCCATCTGCGGCAGTTCACCAGCCTGCTTCATCCTTTTTTTAAATAGATACGTAATTTCAAAATTGATGTTGCTATCATGTAAAGGGTAGAATTGGCTTCGGCCTTTCTTGCGAGGCTGCTAATGTGGCGTAGGCGTTGTGGGCATGGTCTGTTCGTTGTGGGCATTGTGCCCCGTCCTGCTCCTGTGGAGTTCTGGTCTGTTTCGGTGGACCTTTGGCCAAGCTCTCACAGAGCCAGTATTTGTCGTTTTACATTTGGCCACTTATTTCTGCAGTCTCAGCAGTGTTGGAAGGCAGTAAATCTCTCCCAGCTGCTGTTCTCTCTCTCTCTCTCTCTCTCTCTCTCTCTCTCTCTCTCTCTCTCCCTCTCTCTCTCTCTCTCTCTCACCCCCCCCTTTCTCCCCCCCCCCCCCACTCTCTCTCTCTCTCTCTGTGATTTCTCTCTGATTGTCTTTTGATGTTCTTTCATCCTGGATTGGAAAACTGCATGTGAGACTATCTATTTTCTGAATTTGCATTTTGACAGAAGTGTTTTATGGCATGGGGTTGCCATGTTAGAGCAGTAGCTGTTCAGTAGTTAAACAACATTTTATTCTGTTAAGTTTCCCAATGGAATAAGCTTATTCCAGGTTCCTCTTAACTTTGTCTTATTTGATCCACAATGTTGGAATACATTGTGTTATGCTTAATGGGAAATACTTTGACCTAGCGAATTGTACTTGAAACAGATCATTTCACATTTGCCTTTAAACTAAGAAAATGTTCGTGTCGAGGTTGCCTTCTCCATGTATTTTGGCGAAGTCCGCCTGGTTCATAACAATACAGATAGGCATTCACGTTTTAATTGGATAATTACCGAAAAAATATGTTACAGAAATACGGGGTTTGACAGAGGATGGACCAAGCTGGAGGAGTGATAGTTATATCAGGAGTTAAATCGGATATGCAATTCCCCTCTCACATCCAGCCAAGACACTTGTATGCTCTGCATGGCGCATTGTGCAGACCAGCCTCTGTACAATTGAACACTCTGTCCAGAGACAGGGCCTCTTTCTGCCTGGAGACTGCACTTAGTCCGGTCTGAAAACTGCAATCAACTTGGTCTGGAAACTGAAACTGGTGCAGTCTCAAGTCTAGGCCCGGCATAGTCTGGTGACTGAGCTCAGTGCTGTCTGGAGACTGGATGAGTGATGCTGGAAGATCACAGCAGTTCAGGCAGCATCCAAAGTGCAGCAAGATCGACGTTTTGAAGGGTTTTTTTGTGCGAAACTTCGATTTCGTTGCACTTTGGATGCTGCCTGAATTGCTGTGCTATTCCAGCACCACGAATCCAGAATCTGGTTTCCAGAATCTGCAGTCATTGTTTTTATCTTGTCTGGAGACTGGGACCAGCGCCATCTGGGAACTGGACCCAGTGAGATCTGAAGATGAGGCCCGGTGGTGTGTGGAGAATAGATCCAACATGGCCTGGATCCTAAGACGAGCACCATCTTGAGACTGGTCTTGGTGCGGATTGGAGACTCAGCTGGATGACGCCTGAGACTACGCCTGGTGCTGTCTGGAGAACGGGTCCATTGGGGTTTGGAGATTGAGCCCAGTGAGTTCTGGAGACTTGGTTCAGCACTGTCTGAGGACTGGGCCCAATGTGGTCAGAACACAGGGCTGAATGCCTTCTGGAGACAGGCCCCTGTGTGGTATTGTAATTTGACTGGTGTAGTCGCGTGATTGGGACCAGTGTAGTATGGAGACTTGATCAGTGCCGTCTGGAGACTGGGCCCAGTGTGGTCTGCAGACTTGGCCCTGTGTGGTTTGGAGACTGGTCCTGGTGCTGTCTAAAGAATGGGTTCAGTCCGGTCTGGAGACTGAGGCCAGCGTGGTCCCCAGAATGGGCCACGTTTGGTCTGGAGAATGGGCCTCGTCCTATCTGGCGACTGGGCCTGGCGCTGTCTGGAGACTGCACAGTGCAGTCTGGACATTAAACCTGGGGCAGTATGGAGACTGGGCCCAGCGCAGTCTGGATACTGGTCCAGTGTGGCCTCAAGACAGGGCCCGGTCCAGTCTGGTGACTAGGCCTGGTGCAGTCTGCAGACTGGCCATTGTGAATTTTGCGCATTGTTGCCAGTATGGTTTGGAGAATGGGGTCAGTGCATATCTGGAGGCTGAGCCTGCTGCGGCCTGGAGACTCGACCATGTTTGATCTGGAGTCTCGGCCCAGCAAAGTCGAGAGTTTTGGTCTGACAAGGGCTGGAGATTGGGCCTGATGTGGTCTGGAGACGAGACCCTTCAATGATCTCTGAAACATCCAAACAACAGATTCGTATGTGTCAAACTGCCCCAGGTCTAAATGGTTAAAACTGGGCAGAATACCCGGCACCACCATCGGTATCGGAAAACGTAATGGGAAACAGTGTTCTCCCGCAGCGACCTCCTTCAGAACATCTGAGAGATTAACAGAGCGTTCCCACAGACAGCACCAAAACATCGGGAAAGGAATAGGCCATTCAAAACTTTGTGCCGCCCTATTCTAGCTCATTGCCGAACATCTCCTCAACGCTCGTCTCCCACACTGTGTCGACATCCATTAACGTGGTTAACTGTCGGGAAATTTGAAGTAGAAATTGCAATACTCCGTTAAATCCAGAGATTTTGCTCCCCCATTCAATATTCATGCAGTTTTCATATTAAAAAAAAACACATGTTTACTAAATACAGTTTGGTTTAGTTTAGATTAGATTAGATTGCTTACAGGTTGTAATGCAATTAGTGAATTGCGATCTTTTTTTATAAAGCGAGCTCCCATTCAATGTTACAAAAATCCATGCCGTTCAACAGCTCCAACGCAAAACCCAGCCTCATGATCATCTGTCTGCAAAATGTACACACAGTGTTCAGTTAAAACAGGAATGCCCTCAGCTCTGCCAGCCTTGAGACTGATTCTGAAACTGTAAAACATAGTCTACATTTAGAGGGTACAATATTTCAAAACTGGGGAGAATATTGGGGAGAACAGGAATTCTGTTTTGGCTTCACCTGGCCAGTCGGGTTTCCAGTGCAGAGTTTCGTGAACTGTACAGTGCTGGAGGCAGTGACTGTCGTGTTAAAGGGTTATGTTTATTGTAGCGTTTCATTATTAAATATGGTTTAAAGATTTAATTAGAATTGTACTATTTTGTGTGTTCGGCTAACTTTAATTTTTGGATTTTAATCATAGTTTCGGCAGTTCTCCCTGTGTTTTTTTTTGCCATCAGCCCCATTATTTATGTGTTCGGTTTTCTCCACACAGTGTTCACAGATACGCAGCCAACGCATTATTGGAGAACTACTTGTAATGCGGCTGATCCTGTATTCCCACAGAATTCTCTTGCTGTCTTTCCATACCTTTCGTATCTACAAATCCTTAAATTTATTCGGTGCTTGACTTCCACAGCCTTACATTGCAGAGAATTCCGCAAGCTGACCAGCCTCTGAGTGCAGACATTTATTCTCATCTCAATGCAGAACAGCGTGCGTGCATCGAATACTGTGGTACACTGTTTTAGTGTTCCCAGCTAGGGGACTTATCATACCTGCGCCCAATCTGTCTCGCTCTGTCAGAGTTTTGTATATTTCACTGAGATCGCCACTCATTTCCCTGGTCCAGTCGATCCACACTCTGCTCACACAACAAGCCTGTGATCCCAGCGATCAGTCTGGTCATACTTTGCTTCACTTCCTCAATGTCATTTCTTTCCCTTTATTAGGTAAGGAGACCAAAGCAACGCTGCACTCTGCTCGAGATGAGGTCTCACCAAGACCCGGTACAGGTGTAGTAACACACCCACCTCCTGTACTCAATTCCCCCTGATATGAAGGTCAAATGATCATTTTGCTCCCTAATTGCTTTCTGTTTCTGCAATATTGCTTTCAGTGGCTGATGTACAAGAAGATCCAGACCTTTTTCATGTTGCAGCTCAGCACTTCGTGGATCAAGGTATACTGGTCAGGGTGACAATGCCATTCGCAGTGTTGACTTATGCCTTCAGAACTCACTTCCCTGCATGGATCTCGGGGGTCTGTACAGAAGTAAAGAAATAAAGGAGCGCAAATCTCTTTAAAGATCAGCATTTTGCAAGTAATTCCTATCAAATGATAGGCACCAAAGTGCATATCGTCACATCTACACACGTTGCGTGACATCTGCTGCGTATTTGCCGATTCACTCCACTTGTCTCAATCAGTTGGAGCTTCTTTACATCTTTCTTTACACCCACTCACAATCTAACATCAACTTGCTCTTCAGCAGGCTTGCAAATGTTGCGTTTGATTCACTCAACCAAACGTTTACTGTGCATTTGGAATAGGTGGACCCCAAGCCCCAATTCCTTTGACAACGAACGAGCATTTACCTCAAAAAAATGATTCATTTATTCTGGTGCTTCCAGTTCAAAGGCTCCTGTACTGGAGCTTGTCCGCTCTGAACACCTTACTTGTTCTGATTCTCGCCTCCCCACTTGTCTGTTTTTTTTACGAACAGACCTTGTAGCTTGGATAGCGTCGGCATTGGCGAGGGCCCAACGTGTGGACTTCGACTGGTCTAAGGGTAGGGCCCTCGATGTTGATAGGGTCCGGTATAGACGGCAATGATCCTGTTGTAGAAGATGATGGGCAGGCGTCGTCGATAGTAAGGTGCTGGCTCAAGACACATGGACTCTCTTCAAACTGTTTCTGCTCTTTATTCCATTTTCTTCAATATTTCAAAATGTTGCCATTTTGTGACGACAAGTGAAAACTCTTCAGTGCATTTTGTTGTATGCATCCTGTAAAATACGTCTGACAGTAAAGAAAAAATAGACATCAAAAACTTCCACTCACTTCCTCTGCCAGCTTTCCCATTCTAGAATCTTGTCCCTTTCTCAGGCACAAGTCCATACGATCTGATTTTGAACACTGGGGTTTGGAGTTCATCAAAAATCTTGATGAAAGTCCAAATAAATTGGATACATTGCTTTTCCGTAATGCATCTATCAGTCATTTTCTCAGACATGATAGCCATTTCACAAAGTTATGTTGACCTTGTCTCTGCCCATTGCATTCAGTCGCAATACTTTTTTCCAATCTCATGCATTTATCAGTTTTGTTCTCTTCCATTTTTCTCACCAGGCTTGGTTTTCCTCATCTTTTCGGGAGATTTTCTAAATGATGTTTTTTTCCAGTGAATACAGAGCTGAAATGCTTGTTCCATCGTTCTGCCATGTCTATGCTCAAAATTCTCCATTGTCTGGTTTCAGACTGTAAGAAAGCTGCATGTATTTCATCTTACCTTTCTCATTGACATACGTTTAGAAGTTTGTCAGTTCATTCTGAAACCTTGCTAACATGTTTTTTTTCGACACTCAACAATTGAACTGCTTCAAACGTAAAATCACGGAAGAAAAGACGCTGCACATTCAGAAATGCGGCATGTTCTACATTAGTCCCACTTCCCAGCAGCAGCCTATAGTTGTGAATGTTATTACACTTCAAATGATCGTCCAAGTACCTTTTAACAGTTGTAAAGTTACCTTCGACAACTCCACTCTCAGGAAGAAATTTCCAGACCCGAACACACTCTGGCTGAAAAGCTATCCTCAAATATTCCCAAAACCTCAAACTCTTCACTTTAAATAGGTGCTTCTTTGTTCATGTCCCTTTGACTAAAATAAACAGCTGCTCTCTCTCTACCCTGTCCATGTATCTCGTAATCATATCCTTCTAAATCAAGACACCCTCAGCCTTTTCTGGTCCAAATTAAAGAAACCGACTTTATCCAACCTCTCTTCATCGTTGATATGCTCCATCCCAGAGAATATCCTGGCAAATCTCCACTGCACCCCTTACATTGCAATGACATGCTTAATGTAATTGGCACTCAGAAGTGTTAAGAATATTCCATCTTGACTAATTGAACTCCTGTATAACTCTTGCAATCTTTGTCTTGACGAATAAAGAATATGCCTCCGGTCCCCTATGACTTCTTAACTCGGTCACGTCACACTCTGATATCCGTGCAAAAGAACCCTCTAAGCGTCTTACAGTTCTGCTATTTATTGGGTAAGCCCCTGTCTGATTCTTTCTTTCAAAATGCATGGACTCATCTTCATCAGGTTTACATTGCATCTGCCATTAATCTACCCAGCAGACCATTACATCTATACATTTATTGTATACAAAACCTTCCTCATCACTGCCAACCACACGACCAATCTTTGTGTCAAACACAAGATTACTTATCCGCTCCCACTCTAGCCCCCGCCACATTCACATCAACATCATACATGAAGACAACAGATAATAAGGGTCACAGCACAGATGCTTGATGTACATCAGGTACCACTGGTCTCCAATCACACAAACTGCCTTCTGCAACCACGGTCTGTCTCCTGCCATTAAGACAATACCGTATGTAATTTGGCAAGATACACTTGATGCCACGAGATTTTATTTTCTTCATAAATTTCCCATGTGGGGCTTTGTCAACTTACCTTGCTGAAAAACCTTATGATATACACCCTGGAAAACAAGTAAACTTGTTAACCATTTGATAAAATCATGCTGACTATCCCTGATCAAATCTTGCCTCCCGCAATGTCGATCAAGCCTTTCGCTTCTTACTTGTTTCCCTAACACTGATCAGTCACTCACGTGTCTATAGTTCCCTGGCCCATCTCCAATACCCTTCCTATAAATTTGGACCACATTAGCTATTGTCAAGTCCTTTGACACCTACTCTCTGAACAAATTCTACCTAATAATTTGGGTCAAGGCCTTTGCTCCCTTTTCTCGAACAGCAGCCTGCAATACAACTCATCCAGACTTGGGGATTTGTCCATTTTTTAAAAGCAGCCAAACCTCCAATTGCTGCTCAGATCTTACAACATAATGCTCAAGAGCTAATCATCTCCAAGTCCATCTTCTCCAGTTCTGGACCTGAATCCACCTTCTCCCAAGTAAAACAGCTCTGAAGCTCTCATGTAACAATCTATCAATGTTCACCAGCTGAATTAGCAGATGGCTTCCTTAGTTTTGCATGGGCCCTCATCATTCTCTGGCTATTCTGTTTCGCTTGATGTACGTGCAGGATGTCTTGGGATTCTCTGTAACCTTGCCTGCGAGCACTTCTCCATGTTATTTGTGTGAATCTTGTAAGTTATACTGCGACCAACTCTCAAGTTTTGAATCACTGGATAACACAGACTGAAATTCTCCATCAAATAATCTAGACTCTATGAAGACAGACATGCATATAACTGCCACGTTCCTCTGTAATTTCACTGTTCTTTTCAAGAAATTATCCTGATGAAATATGCACCATTCCACGTGTTACCTTGACTTCACTTTCGTTTCAAGTATGGATCGAAGCGATTTGCAATCCTTATGTTTCCTGTAAGTTTGCCTTCTTGTTCTTTTTGTTTTCCCTATCAGTTCATTGGTCCTCCTTTACCAGGTCTTACGTTTCTTTGTGTCCCTGACTTGTCATAATATCTGGCACTTTTCTGAACGGCTTCCTTTGATCTAGTGCAATATTTGACTTCATTATTTTCCATCAATCCCTTTCTTTTTTGCTCTCTGGAATACAAATATATATATTAACAATGTTATAATTTTTATTTAAGTTACAGCCATTACTAATCTATTATTAACGGTTTTCATCTTTTTTCTTCTAATTCACTGAAGCCAAGTTGCCCTCACACCTTCAGTCTTTGCATGACTCACGGCCATACCGTAATTTAAAAGAAAGGTTTTGTGTTCATATGTCATATAAAAGTCAATACATTAAGGTAAGTTTTCCCAAAAAAGTTCCTTTATATCCAGGGTTTTGGTTAGTTCTTGCTAATGTTGTGCAGGATCTCAGTGAGATGACTTCTGGAGTAGTCCATATAGATTTAGTCTCCTGACTGAAGAAAGGATATTATTATATTGGAAGCAAATCAGAGATGGTGCCCTCAACCAATCACTGCAATGAACCCGTTAACGTATAAGGAAAGGATGATCAGGTTGATCCAATACCTGTTGGAGATTAGAAAAATTTTTTTAAAATCTTATTTTAACATTGAACATCGGAAGGATTCACCAACAGAATGAAATTGCACAACAATTGGAGGAAAGCATCCACTTCAGCCTGTTAAACAGGAAGATCAGAAGGATATTCAGGCTTTCGACCCAGTTACACCACAACATGACGAGATGAGTCAGCACCAGGAACCTGATGCACTGTTACATAAGGAAACCAATCAACCCGCTAAGCCAGCAATACAGGACCCAGAGTAACCAATGCAGCACATTTATCCTGTTGCACAGCAACGGGAAGAATCCATTCAGACCCCTCAAGTCTGCACACAGGAACTGAAAGAGATTTGTACATTAGAAGAAGAGCCTTTCGTTCAACTCATTGAGCCTGTTGTAGAGGAATTGGAGAAGTAGACAAAATATTTGAGTGTTTTGTTATGGAAAAGGAGGAGAAAATTAAGTCGAGTGTCTGTTATATGGCGACAGTAGAGTCTCAATCACTTCCTCGATCCCAGTTCAGGAATGCAGGAGGTTCAGTGTCCCCAGCCTACCATGGAGGAATTTCAGGAGACCCTGCAGCCCCACAAACTGTTATATCGCAACAGAAAGATTCAATAAGCACTCAAGTCTCTGACAAATCATCAGAAGGAGAAGCAAGAAGCAGAACTTGTCTGTAGTACTCAGGATATTCTGACCATCGAGGCTGTAAGGTAGGAACACCGTTGACATTTACCACATTGCGTGTCTAAAGCAGGAACAGAATGAGTCAATTCAGCCACTCACGCCACTTAGCAATCAGAGCAGATGATTTATGCACTGTGTCTGTTACACATGAACGCAGAAAAGGAGACATGGAGTTTCTCGACAGACAAGGAACTTAGAGAATAAAATGTAGTGAGCAACCTGTTAGGATCTAAGGCAAGTATTTAGAATCCGTTATTAATTGATTAATAAGAGGAGATTTGGAACCGGAACCAAAATCCATCAGAGTTAGCATAGTTTATGAGGAATCTATTTACTTGAATTATTTAAAGATGTGACATGCAAATTAGATAAAGGGGATGCTGATGATGTACAGTACCCAAACGTCTTGAAAGCATTGCATAATGTACTGTACCAAAGAATAAGATGCAAAATAAGATTGCATGGATTTTGGAGGAATTTATTAGCTTGGATAGTGGTTTAATGAAGCAACAAAATGCAGGCAGTTGGCACAATGGCTTGCGTTATGGTTGGCAACATTTGAAGTAACAACATTCAGACCTAATGGCCTGACTCTTTGTCATCGATTATATTAATTCAATAACGGGATAGAAAACACTAATCCACTTTTCACGTGGTACTACAACAGGTGGAAACGGAGCCTGATGCAATGGCGATGTCAAAAACACATAGATGGACACGAATAGTTTAAACTAATGGGCGAAAATTTGGCAGATAAAATTCGCCGTGAATAAATGTGGGGTTATCCAATTTGATCAGAAGAATAGAAAGGCAACTTGTTAAGTAAATAGAGAGAAGCTTCTTGATGTTTATGTGCAGACGGATCTTGTATCCTCGTGCATAACACAGAAAACTCGCATGTAGTTGCAGTAGGTAATGAGCAAGGCAAGTGGCATATCAGCATTGATTTGTAAAAAGGATAAAGAATGAAACTAGGGAAGAATTGTTGCAACTCTGCAAGGCATCAATGAGACTGTGACAGATTTACTACGTAGAGTTTTGTAGCCTTTTATGCCGGTGAATTACATTTCCTTGGAGACTGTTCAGAAGAAATTCACGAGACAAATTTCGGAGATGAGGAGTTTATTTTCTGAAGACAGATTGAGCAGTTCAGGCCTATTTTCTCTGGAGCCTCTAAGAATGAGAGATATCATTGTGATCTTCAACGTGCTAAAGGCAATTGACAATGAAGATGTGGAGTGGATATTTCCTAATGTGATGTTTTAGAATAAGGCAGAAAAGAGTTAAAACAGGCGTGAGGAGAACATTCTTTTCTCAAAGGATTGTGATTCTCAGTAACTGACTGTCCCAGAGTGCAGTGCATGCTGGGGAATTGAGTAAATGAAGGGTGATGGAGAGCGAGCAGGAAAGTGGAACCAAGGCTGAAATGACATCAGCCATAATTGTTTTACATGGCGGCTTAGGCTTGAGGGGCTGAATTCACAACTGATGTTCCTTGTTCTTATTCAGCCCTCTGAATGTGTTTCACAGGAATGGGGGAGGACTGTTTATTTAAGCGGTAACAGGCACTGTGGATAAATCAGTTTCGAACAGTTTGACAGAATGTAACCAGCAGAGAGACATAGTGAAAAGTGCTGGATCCTCCACTGTTTACATACATTATCAGTGATTGGGTGGAGTGGAATAAAAGTGTACTGGAAGCGTTTGAGGTGGTGACATTAAGATGACATTAAATTGACAGAAGGTGGTGAATTTGGAAATGGTTATCAACAAGTAATGTAAATTGATAATTGCTCAGCAGTTGGAGCATCATTTAATTGACACTCTGCCTGCTCTTTCAGGAAAAATTGAAGTCAGGATTCCACTGAAATGGAGATCGATTATTGGATTTAATGAGACAGTGTGCCCTGGAAAATTCACTCTGACCTATTCAGATTGGAAGAGTTGCTCCATCTCCCTGCTGGTCTGCTCCCTGATATTCCCAGCGCTCTCATTGCTCTCAGCACGCACAGCATATGTTGATGTGGTTGGTTGGCAATGGGGAGTGGTAGGGTGAGGGTAATTTGAATCCTGTATTAAGGTGATGCCCTTTACCCGAGAGGCCATCCTTTCTTTTAAGTTGACACCGGAAGACAGTGGAAAGTGGCTGACTGTTTCTGAATGAAAAGGCTGTGGCTACTGCCAGGACAGTGGGTATTCACCAACATGATGTACTGTGCACGTTCATACTGCGAAACAAATCGAATACTAGTTTCTTCAGTCCCTCTACCACTTCCCATTGACATCGGGACCCAACACTTGTTTGCAATCTGGAATTCCGCGATACTGGGAAACCAAGGATACACCCTGCAGCTCCCTGCTGAGAGAGAATGCATTATATTCATCTCATTCACCATAAATATCCTCAGTCACAGAACGGTGGCATTGATGTCAACATATTGGATGATAATGGATATGTCAACCACTCGTGCCTGGAAATATCCGGACCATAGAAACTGAATGAAATAGTGACTTTAACAGCCACTGGCAGCACCGTCGATGCTTGGCGTGAAGCTGCATGTCGCGTTGAAGGAGGTGAACCCGCTCTGTGACTAGCGGCCTGTTCAGTCATGGTCCCTTCACTCTCTGATCCAGGATTAAGTGTAGCGTGGGAAGCTGTTCATGGAAAACCCATGCAGGATACGACAGATCCTTTTCCCCTCCCACACTCATTCCATGGTTACAGAGCTTTCACTTTCTGCAGACTCTGTTCCACTTGTTGTTCATGTTGCAGAACCAGATGTTGAAATTATAGTCCCTATACTCCGTCCAGATTTGGGTTATAAATCCCAAAGTCTCCCTGAATACCTGAGGCAGCCCACAGCAAATCCCCAGCGAATCATCCTCTGAACCTCCACGAACGTTTCAATAACAGGATTCAGTCAGAAGCCCCTCAGCTACAGGGCCTAAGGACATGGCCAGACCTCCTCAAAATATTTTAAGAAAATAGCTTAGACCCTAACTTTCGCATATTTTAGTGGGATCTCAGTATTTGTTGCAACCAGTCAAACAAAATCTACTGTTTCAACACTCTCGTGATGAGGAATGAATAATTTTGGTTAGCTTATGCATTGGAACTCATAGCTAAACAATAGATGCGACATTTCGATAATGAACAGATCCAATACAGTACCGTTCCATAAACGCTCCCCTTGGCAAAACGTATTTTCAAATAAAATAAAATATTTGGGCAGCTCTCCAATCGAGGAGGAAGTAGCACAAGGATCGACTTCAAAGAGAATGGGAGTTATCAATCATGTGTTGAAGCTTCCAAACCTTCCGGGACGGCGAGCAGCTCCTGAAAGTTGCAGCCAAAATGTAAAGTAGAAGAAATTGTCTGTGAGAGCTGGACACTGCCGTTCCATTGTTCCCACTGTTTCAATAAATCTCATAAGACTACGAAGTTATTTACTTGCCCGTTTTCTGGTGACAGTTCAACCCCTCTGCTTTCAAGGCCTCTCTTCAAAAGCAAAACTGAATTAAAGAAAACCCAAATCAAAGAGGCAGTTCCAATCCCCCTTGAAAATTATGAACAATCAATATACAAAGATGTATTCATTTTAAACCTCTTGTTCCAACTATGTTAGTAGACTACAATGCATATATGTATATTACATAGACTCTAAGCATGCGAACATTCAAAACTACATTCTATTCCAGTCAATTTACTCCAGCCACAGAACGCCTCCATATTTCTCCATCCACGTCTGGACAATTTGGCAGCAATTACGCTTTCTCGTTCGGACACCTGTTCAAGTTTCAAATTGAATGGTGGCAAAAATAAGCTGAATCAAAACATACTGAAATTGGTATCCCTAAATGTCTCCAAAAACGTGAACATAGAACATAGAAAGATACAGCGCAGTACAGGCCCTTCGGCCCTCGATGTTGCGCCGACCGAATCCTACCTAACCTACACTAGCCCAATAACTTCCAAATGCCCACTTAAATGACCATAAAGAAGGAGAGTTCACCACTGCTACTGGCAGGGCATTCCATGAACTCACAACCCGCTGTGTAAAGAATCTACCCCTAACATCTGTCCTATACCTACCACCCCTTAATTTAAAGCTGTGTCCCCTAGTAACACCTGACTCCATTAGCGGTAAAAGGTTCTCAGTGTCGACCCTATCTAAACCCCTAATCATCTTGTACACCTCTATCAAATCTCCCCTAAACCTTCTCTTCTCCAATGAGAACAGCCCCAAGTGCCTCAGCCTTTCCTCATAAGATTTTCCTACCATTCCAGGCAACATCCTGGTAAACCTCCTCTGCACTCATTCCAATGCCTCCACTTCCTTCCTATAGTATGGCGACCAAAACTGCACACAATACTCCAGATGAGGCCGCACCAGAGTCTTATACAGTTGCAACATGACCTCAGGACTCCGGAACTCAATTCCTCTACCAATAAAGCCCAGTACATCATATGCCTTCCTCACAGCACTATTTACCTGGGTGGCAACTTTCAGAGATCTGTGTACATGGACACCAAGATCCCTCTGCTCATCCACACTACCAAGTAGCCTACCATTAGCCCAGTAATCCATCTTCTTGTTACTCCTAAATAGGTTATGATCATCTATAGATTTGTCTCAGACATGTTATTGGCAATTAAAACACTGAAACGGTGCAACACCAACACAAAGATCAAGGTGTTCGCCTCAATTGTGAAATATTTGTGTCAAAGACTTTCTCAAACACACTAACCACACTTTATGTGATGGAGCTCTTCTCATCTATGCAATAGGCCTTCTGAATGACATATCTCCTCATGTTTAAAGTCTGGTTGAAGATTTGTAGCTCGGGTGTCCGTTGTTGTGGTTCTGTTCGCCGAGCTGGAAGTTTTTGCTGCAAACGTTTCGTTCCCTGGTTAGGGAACATCATCAGTGCTATTGGAGCCTCCTGTGAAGCGCTGCTTTGATGTTTCTTCCGGTATTTATAGTGGTTTGTTCTTGCCGCTTCCGGGTGTCAGTTTCAGCAGTAGTAGTTTGTTTGGATCCGCTGACTAGGTGTTTCAGTTTTTGTTGTAGTTCTTGCCGGAAGCGGCACATCGACCTGGACCCCACATACAAACTACTACAGCTGAAACTGACACCCGGAAGCGGCAAGAACAAACCACTATAAATACCGGAAGAAACATCAAAGCAGCGCTTCACAGGAGGCTCCAATAGCACTAATGATGTTCCCTAGCCAGGGAGCGAAACGTTTGCAGCAAAAACTTCCAGCTCGGCGAACAGAACCACAACATCAGGAATTGGCTGGCTGGAAGGAGACAGAGGGTAGTAGTTGATGGATTATGTTCATCTTGGAGCGCAGTTACTAGCGGTGTACCACCAGGATCTGTTTTGGGACCATTGCTTTTTGTTATCTTTATAAATGATCTAGAGGAAGGACTTGAAAGCTGGGTAAGCAAGTTTGCGGATGACACAAAAGTCGGTGGAGTTGTGGATAGTGAGGAAGGAAGTGGTAGGTTACAGCGGGATATAGATAAGTTGCAGAGCTGGGCGGAAATGTGGCAAATGGAATTCAATGTAGCTAAGTGCGAAGTCGTTCACTTTGGTAGGAATAACAAGATGATGGATTACTGGGCTAATGGTAGGCTACTTAGTAGTGTGGATGAGCAGAGGGATCTTGGTGTCCATGTACACAGATCTCTGAAAGTTGCCACCCAGGTAAATAGTGCTGTGAGGAAGGCATATGGTGTACTGGGCTTTATTGGCAGAGGAATTGAGTTCCGGAGTCCTGAGGTCATGTTGCAGTTGTATAAGACTCTGGGGAGGCCTCATCTGGAGTATTGTGTGCAGTTTTGGTCGCCATACTATAGGAAGGATGTGGAAGCTTTAGAACGAGTGCAGAGGAGGTTTACCAGGATGTTGCCTGGAATGGTAGGAAAATCTTATGAGGAAAGGCTGAGGCACTTGGGGCTGTTCTCATTGGAGAAGAGAAGGTTTAGGGGAGATCTGATAGAAGTGTATAAGATGATTAGGGGTTTAGATAGGGTAGATACTAAGAACCTTTTACTGCTAATGGAGTCAGGTGTTACTAGGGGACATAGCTTTAAATTAAGGGGTGGTAGGTATAGGACAGATGTTAGGGGTAGATTCTTCACACAGCGGGTTGTGAGTTCATGGAATGCCCTGCCCGTATCAGTGGTGAACTCTCCTTCTTGATGGTCATTTAAGCGGGCATTGGATAGGCATTTGGAAGTTATTGGGCTAGTATATGTTAGGTAGGATTCGGTCGGCGCAACATCGAGGGCCGAAGGGCCTGTACTGCGCTGTATCCTTCTATGTTCTATGTTCTATCTCCTCATGTCTCAGCATCAAAGATTTATATGCTTCATGTCTTTACACACTGTAACTTATTTCCCTGCTACTCCCTGCCTATGTCAGTAAACCATAAACTCACAGGTACATGTTTAAAAAGATGTTGCATATCCTTCTCAATTCCCCACAGAAAGCATAGTACGATTTATGGATCAACGCAGAATCGTCAGCCATTTCAGCAACTAATCGTTGCATTTTAACCGTCTGCTCTTCCCCCTGAGTTGACATGACCACAGGAAGTGAATTTTTACTTCAAAATAAGAATCACTTTCCGAGCGTCATAGATTTGCTTTATTTTTTATACCATCATCAACTAATCAAGCTCACTTTGTTTGTTCCATTCAAACTCAATGTACATTTAACCAGGGTCGCTCCTTACATTTCAGAAGTGTTGTCTGTAGACTTCTGGCACAATGTCATAAGCACTTCAGATGGCAGTCTTCACCTCCTCAAATGACCCAGATATCTCCTCTGATAGTGATACCAATATCTCACCCGTTCTACCTACCAACTCTGGTTGGATTACCAAAATCAACATAGTCACTGGCCACTGCATTTGTCTAGCCACTTTCTCAAATGAAGTTAAAATGAATTGGCACGTCATTCTCGTCATGTTTAGACTATGCTTGTATGGTTATAAATATGTGGTGTATCTTTAAGGGAGGTAAAAACCGCAGAATCTCCAGTCTCAGCACGGAATGTTATCATAAGGCAACAATGTATGTAACACTGGGTAGAACAATACGAATAGTTCGTTGCCTGGAGATAGAAACAAATTCGAACATAGCCAATCAGTTCAAACTGGACCCCAGACAAATACCAATGCCCAATCAAGTTTGGATAGAGTATATTGTTACTCTTAAAAGCCATTGACGCAATCCGATTGTCTGGGTATAAGACCAGAGGAAAATTGTGCAGTTGATAGGAGAAGCGCCAAGCCTATCATGCTTCAGATTGCCTACAAAAAAAACTCTCTTAAAAGCACTTTTTTTTCTGTCTGTTACCTGTGACGTGCAATTTCCCAGCATGGAGAAAAGAAGACACAGGAGGAATCGAAAACAATCACCTACAGCTCCGTAGTTTCGTCATAAGACGTGTTGTTTTCCAAATCTTAATTGGGAGTTTTATCGAACTCATGTTGCAGAAGAGAAGTTAAAAATGACAGGTTAGACAAAGAAGTGGTAAATAGTGGTCCGCCTCCTATTCTCTGTTATACTTTAACAAATACACATTCATTTTTACATTACAGATTACTGCACGTTGCTGATTTTAAATTGAGCAGGAGAGTTTACACTGTGTTGGGCCAGTATATATTTACACAGATATTCATGAGGCCTTTGTCCCCCATAGGGTTGGTCATTCTCACTATCCTGTTGATTCAGCTGAACTTCTACCTTCATCTCCACCTCTCTAAGTCGACTCTCTTCGTTAATTCCTAACTTTTGAAGTTGAATCTCTCTTTCTCTTTCTGGTTTTCTTTCTATTCTTTTGCCTTTCTTCCTCCTCTCATTTTCTTTTGAGTCGATGTAATCATTATTCAGACTGTTTCAATTCCTTTTCACTTTCAAGCTGTTGCGTGTGCAATTGAATTCTAGCAATTTCAAAATATTTCGGTGGCATTTCCACCAGAATTGAAATGCCTGTCAATTGCTGCAATTACCTCTCGTTTTCTTACAGACAAAAAAGCAAACCCAAACTCCAGCGTGTCTGCCATTTGAAGCAGCATTGCTTTGCTCGCCTTTTCTCAAACTCCGAAAGCCATTTCCTCCATACCCAGGACACATTTCGTGACTGAAAGAGGCATTGCAACACTAAAAACTATTTACACCAACCGAACATACCACCCGGAACTAAAGGCAACAACAACTACCGCAGCCACCTTTGAGCACAACAATCTTAGCATCTTCATACTCCCCATGTTTGCGTGGGTTTTCTCCGGGTGTTCCAATTTGCTCAAATAGCCTAAAGATATGCAGGATGGATGAATTGGCTTTACCAGATTGCACACATTATTCAGGGATATGTGGAGCAGATGAATTAGTCAGTGGTAAGTTTAGAGTAAGAGAGCAGTAGAATCAGTCTCGGTGGGTTACTTTCAAATGGTCGGTTTGGACTTGTGGGGACAAATGGCTTACTTTCACACTGTCGGGCCGCTAATCCTAAAGCCAATTCGGAATTACCAGTTTAGGAAAGGAAAATGACCCCGGTTTTCTATGGATCAGAACATAGTGCCTCGAAATATTTTAATAATGTAACCTGGAGACCCACCATTTCTTATTTTAAACGGAAATGTGAAATCAGTTTTCCAGATGTGATGTGGCCATTCAAACCACTCAACATCAGGCAAAACATAATCTATTTAGCAGCTCTAATTAAAATGCAAACAAAAATAGAGGACTTTCAATAACCTAATTATTCGATAACTTTATCGAATAATCGATAGAGTAACATCTAGTAATGGACTGTTGTAATTTGCCACCATCCCACAAATACATCCCTTTTGCAATTAGGCACATTCAGCTGAACATTCTTGCACGCAGTTCTCTAGTCCAGAAGGAAAGCGCATCAGGAGAAACGTGAGGGAGAATCATATATATGGACGATTTACGGAAGATTCTAATCCTTCTGAGACCCCAAGCATTCAGTTACTGTTCAGGCTTAAAAAAAGTAGAAAGCCCTGTGTTTAAGAGCTGGCCATTTTTCCCACTATTCAAAAATTAAATGCTTCCTAAATTATTTATTGGAGCCGTTTTCAGTTAGCAGTTCAGCTTTTCAGACCGCACATTAAAAGAAAATCCGAGGAGAAAATTTCTTTTTCAAAGTAACAGAATTGTCTCACAAGTTAGACACCTGTTCCATTATAATCCTACCCAGCGGTCCTCATTTGATCCTAACCACATCGGTTTCTACACAACAAGGGGTGTCACTCACACTGTGGACCCTGCTAAATCATTCGAAAGTGCAAACTAGATTCCTGGAACTGAAATTCTGTCAGTCATTCCCATTGTTGTTTCACCAGTCTTGAGATAATACTCCAAACTGATCTTACATTGGCGAACTGTAAATTTCTGTCCCACAAGTTATCACACTATCGGGTAACAGATCAGTAAGAGTGCAAATTCGTCATCACTTCCTAACAGTGACAGGTTAAAACATGTTTCTCTCAAAATCGTAACCTCTTTCTCTTCATCACGTTGTGTTCTCTGAACTTTACTGCAGCAGCAATTTCTTTATAGACCTGAGGCACTAACTCCATACCCGGATCCTGTCTCAGCTGTGTACTATCCTGCAGCTCCTCAGCTCTTTTTGGGGCTTTCTTTACTCCGGTCACTAATACCACTGGCTTAAAATTTTACCTCATCATTCCCCACAGTACGTTCCTTTATCGACGAGCACTGTTCTCGATGTGAATTCATATAATCTCTGGAAGTGAGTTTTCAAACTCCTCCAGCAGAATCGTCTCTTTTAGAGATTCATAGGTCGTATCTGTCTTTAAAAGTCACACGCATCCATCAAACAAATCTGCGTAATTATTTCGAACTCAAATTAACGCAAACCTTAATCCTTCTTTGCGTTTCTGAATGCTGCCTGTATGCTTTTGGCACCAATTCATAAGCGATTAAAATAGCGTATGACCACCTCATAATCTCTTGACTCCTCATATGACAGCACGGTAAATACCAGACGTGTTCTGCCTACAGATTTTGCCTGAACTGGTATTACCCGTAATTCCTCGAACCACTCCATTTGCTTAGCCAAGTTTTCAAATGAAATAAGGAAGGCTTCCACTCTTTTCTCATCAAAATGTGGCAGAGCTCTGACATGTTTGCATATTTCACGACATTCTCATTTTGATTACATGCTGCTACCTTAAGTTGGCTAAGTCGCAACTTATCAAGTTGAAATTTCTCTCTTTTTTCTCATGTAAGAGCCTTCTTTCTCCCTTTTCGTCTCTTTTTTCTCCCAATTCTTTTCTTCTCTCTCTCTCTCTTTCTCTCTCCCTTGCTGCTCTCTATCTTTGCTTAGCTAAGAATCCTCTCTGTCTTTTTGCTCCATCGTTCTATCTCTCTTTCTCTTTCTCTCTCCCTTTCTTCAGCTGCGAAAGCCATTTTTCTCAATTTTACTTTAAGTTTTGCAAACTGTACTGTATTTGTCTGTTTGTCTAAGACTCCTCAGTGATTGTTTAATTCCATTTAAATTTTAGCTTTACTTTGCCTTTGGTTAATCACAAATCTGACATATTTGCTAATTCTAAGATTACGTCATTTTTTCTGTCCTTCTAAACTTCTTTTGCAAATTTGAGTCATTCTTAAAACACAGTACCTCTTCAGCAATTTTAACAGCCATTTCTTTCCCTTTTAATTTGTCCAACCAAAAGTCACCGAAATTAAACAAATTGCTTCACCTTTGTATCTTGAAGTTCGAGGATACTGACCTACAAGTGATTAAATTTACTGGGCTTTTCTGTAACCCAAATCTATTCACATCCGTCCAAATCACAGACTAGATTTGTCCGAAACTATTTAAATCACAAACAAAAGCTCCCAAACTGTTACGACACGGGGTTAACCCTTCTCCTTATTTAAAGCACGAACACAGAAAACGTTGAACTCATTTTGTAATTTGTCAAAATTCAAGAGGCAAAGTACAATCCCAGAGATGACAATTTTAAGTACAAATATTCAACTTCATTGTTTAAGTCCAAAAAAAATTAAAACACATATTTGCATCTTCATTTCCTTAAACCTTCCTTTTAACTGTCACTCTCCAAAAACAGTACAATAAAACATCGCGATTAATACTTACAAAACAAAATAGCGTATCAAAACTAGTCAGCTTTCCGCATTTCTCCTTTGCAGATTTTCCTGTTTAGATTCTCTCCAGGTGAGTTTCGATGTTCTGCTCTGCAAACTTCTTATCCACAGGTACCTTTCAGAAAGTTCTTCAGCGAGCAATCTACATTTGTTGGACTTTGGCACTTCTTCTTCTAAGTGTTCAAAATTTCCGTGTTATAACACACAACATTGGATCATTTCATTGGCTTTAATAATTTCAAAATGCTAAATTCAAATTGATTGAATTTTATTGTGTTGGGACATAATTCAAACTGAAGGGCAGAATTTGAAATTCATCATGTTTCCTGGTAAACAAGATGCTGCAAATTGTTTCGTCCAAGAGTCATATTGTTACATTTTTCAAGAGTCTCGGCATTTTGTCGGTCCTTGCGAGCTTTCCAACTCTCTTAAAAATACAGTACACCTCTAAACCTTCACAAGAGCACAAAAGTGAATGAATCTCTGGGACATGATCAGTTGTCTGCAAGAACTTGTTGGAAGCTACGAAAGTGATTGCCATTCATCTTGCTGATACATTTATGTCATTATTGAAACAAGGCAGGTGGCAAAAGATTGGAAATTTGCTAATGTGATGCCACTACTTATAAAAGTAAGGAACTATAGCCCGCTGAGCCTGACCTTAACATTGACTCAGTTTTTCATGGAGAATTTTGAGGGAATGATTTATTTGTGGATGTAAATTTTCCTGTTGAGTTGGCAGTTTTGCATTCGTACGATTCATCAGCATACCGGGTAACATCAGCAGTATGGTGTCTAAACGTGTAAGAGAAACGGCCCTTGTTTTCGAAAATTGTTCGGATTTGTATGCGTTTGGAAAAGCAAAGACTAAAGAGATTGTGCTGAGCATTGGAAGATGGAATTTATTTCAGATAAATGTGATGTTTTGCATTTGGTATGCCACGTTTGTTGCATTTGTCACAGCAAGGCAGGGTGGTAAAATAGGAAGTTTCCACAATTGCTTTTGTTGGGCAGTGCTTTGAGTTTAACTGTTTGGATGATACGTCGCATCTGTACGGGACATTGGTTCGGCCAGTTTTGTAGTAATGCCTTTAATCCTGGTGTCTCTGCACTAGGAAAGATATTGATAAACTTGAAAGTGAAAATAAAAGTTTCACAAGTATGTTACTGGTGTTTTCGTGGGGGTGGCTTAGTGGAGTTGAGCGACAGGAAATATTGAGTAGGCTGGGCTATAATCCCTCGAGTGTTGAGGCTGAGGAGTGACCAGAGCGGTTATTTAGTGGTGCATCCCGTTACTCTTGGGTGAGTAACACCGAAGGACACTAAATTATACAGGACAGCTATTCACGTTAAAAATGGACAAGTACATTATGGACAACAATGCCGAACGATGGAGGTAGATTGGCGACTGAGACTAGCTGGAGGGATGGGAACTTTGAGGATCCAATCACAAGAATGAGAACAAAAAAAACTGCCAGATTCTCAACCACCTCACATAATCATCCTAGATTCACAGACATAGAAAAGTAATGGGGGTATCAGTTGACGTACCAACAAACGTAAATGGTTTGGAAAATAGACAGAGAAGGGGAGACTAAGAGACAGAGACATCGAAGGATGTGTTCACACGTTTCTGAATGCTGCAATATAGACATTTCAGTAGCATTCTGCAACATGATATAGTATTCCCAGTAATGATGAATGAATGGGATATTATCCTGAATCCAGATGAGAGACTTTTTGGTGACGATTTTTTCTACAGCTTTGTAACTGTGAGTGGGGACAGCAGATTCTTTGTCTCACTGGCCTGATCAAACAAGAATTGTTCTCAGTGGCATTTTCTTTGTGACAGGGATCTTCTGTACGAGGCTGACTTAGTTTCCTGGTGCTATCTTATCGAACGCACCTCATTAACTACCTACCCATCCCGAAAGTGATCCTCTCATTCTCTGCCAGTCCGATTCTCCCACCCATCATATCTGGAGGTACTCATGAACACCCGGAAGCCCCTGGATATTCCTTGATCCCTGGCAGTGGTTTATTCGTTAGAAGACCAATGGGGACACGTTTGAGCTTTCTTAGTGTGGAGTTGCCCTACACAGATTACACTGAGCATGGTAGGTCGGGGCAATTACATCCCGATTTGTCGACAGAGGCATGGAGTTCCTGGTAGATGCGTGAGTGCAAAGGAGATCATTCTGTTCCCAAAGGGTCCCGAGAACAGAGCAACCAAGCATAGTCTCAGTTTAACACCCAGATCATTGCAAAGCCAGTGATATTAAAATTTGTCAAGCAATACAGGGCAAGAACCAACAACCTTCCCCGTTCTGTCAGGATAAGTGTTACTGTATATTCTCTGCTCCCTCACACTCACTGTCTACTTGTTCGAGCACATATCCCAAAAAAAGGCTCGTGATTTTCCTCTCTCACTACTGCATGCAGCACCGCTCATCTCTACTTTACCCCCTCCCCCCCCCCCACCCCCCACACACTAATAACACGGCATGGATACAACATTGTGGATTAACTCCCTTTATTAAACTCACCATGACCCCACCACCAACTCCAGGACGAACAATAGGGTCACATATTACCACGTTCACTCATCCCTTCTGTTCTACTATTCCAGGAAAATATAACAGCCTCGGAGAGGGCAGAGACAAGGCCAAGCTGGATCATTGAGTGTCCAAACTCCGTTCCCTCACACACCCTCCATCCACATGAGCACATCCCACCAACCAGGTAAGGAGCAATGTTCAGGGAATGGCAATTCTCACTGTAAACCCACTATCAGTTCCGTTCCCACAGAGCAACCTCAAAGCCGTGACCCTGATGCCATTTCCCTTTTGTGTTGAGCTGGTTCAAATGAAATCTCAGGGGTATTTTTGGGCATGAAGCTTTGCAGAAAACACATCGTCACCACCATCTCCCAGGAAGGGAGTATGGAGGCCCCGTCCTACACCCCCTCCTGTAAACAGCAATCAGAAAATGAAACTGATCTGTCATATTTACTGCACTCTCCACTTGTCCTGAAATCTTCCATAATCCATACACACTCATGGTTATCTGTTCCCTTATCCCCCATTAATAACTCTACAGACTACTTTACATTGCCTTTCAATGTGCTTCATACCAAAGTGCATCACATCACACTGCTCTGCATGGAACCTCACGTGTCATATACTCGAACACGACACCAACTTGTCACTGTCTTGTTGGTGTCCCACACTGTCCTCTACAATTCTAACAATTCTTCTAGATTTGGCGACACATTGGCATTTTCTGAGAGTCAAGATCCACACACAAGAAGTGACAAACTAGCTCAAGCATTAATATAAGTGAAATACTGGAAAACTGCACATAGAGAGACTGAACTATTGACGCATTGCATTTGGGGCCATTAAGATAATGACACCCTGCAAAATAAGCAACAGAAATCGAACACACACCTTCTAGAACAAGTGAAATAGTGAAGAGCCCTCCACAGAGCAAGGGAAATACTGACAATCTCCCTGTCTCTGCATTTTTATTGATGCTTTTGTATCTGCATTTGAGTGCGCTTGTTTATGCCTGAATTTTTGTGTGTGTGTGTTTGAGTGTGTCAGAGAGAAAGTGCATGTTGCTGTGTCTGCGGGTTAATGTGTTTGTTTATCGATACCTCTCTATATTTATGTATGCAAATAATTGATAGTTCGAGTGGTGACGTACATTATGCAATGCCACTCTCTTACGGCCTTCTTATGACAGCCCAGATGGATACGAACAGGGTGAAAAACAGTAGAGATTTCGCTTCTTTTAATGTATTCACGGGATGTGGCCATTTATAGCCTGTTCCAAGGTGCACATGAGGAAGTGATGATGTAGTCATTTCGTGAACGTTCAGAGGCTGCATTTCGCTTCAGTAATTAACACTGCTGCCCTACAGTGCCAAGGACCTGGAGTGAACTCCAGCCTTGGGAAGCTGTCTGTGTGGAGTTACATCTTTTTCCCGTGTCAGCGTGGGTTTGCTCTGTTTACTCTGCTTTCCTCCCACACCAAAACTATGCAGTTAGGTGAATTGGTTGTGCTCACATTGCCCATAGTATTCAGGGCTATTTATGGTACATGCATTAGCCATGGGAAATACAGGGTGATATGAACAGGGTAGGGGATGTCTCAGTTTGGGATATTCTCCAGACGTTCAGGGTGGACTTGTTGTACCGAATAGCCTGTTTCCACTCTGGATGTCGGTTCGCTCAGTGAGCTGGAAGGTTAGTTTTCAGACTTTACGTCACCATACTAAGAAAAGCGTTCAGTGAGCGTCCGGAAGAATGACTGGTTGCACGGCTAGATTTTTATTTATGTGGTAATGTTTCCTTTAGTTTGTGACGTCATTTCCTGAGGTGACGGAATTTCATGCGGTGCTGTCATTTCTTGTTAATTTTCTCATGGTGTAGTAAATGTAATCTAAGTCAATGTGTTTCCGCTTGGAATGTTAAGTCTTTAGGAATTCTCGTGCGTGTTTCTGTTTGGCTTGTCCTCGGATGTATGTCCTGTCCCAGTCGCAGTCTTATCCTTCCCCATCTGTATGAAACGATACTAGTGAGATTGGTCGTGTGTTTTTGTGGATCGTTGATGCTGATGTATCCCTGGTGGCGAGTTTTCTGCCTGTTTGATCAAGATAGTGATGGTTACAGTTCTTGGAATGTATTTTGTAAATGACATCAGTTTTCCTTGTTGTCTGGCTGGAGCCTTTCATGTTCATTAGCAATTGTATTCGTGTGTTGGTGTGTTTCTGAGTTGCCATGATGCCAAGAGGTTTAAGTAATCTGGCAGTCATTTTCGACATGTCTTCACTGTAATGGCGAGTGGCTAGGTTTCCGAACGTGTTTTCGCTCCTAGTTGGGTGTGTTGCTGAGAAATCGGCGGACTATCTTCATTGGGTATCCGTTCTTTTGAAGACACTGTTTACACGCTGAAGGGATTCTACGATCACCTCACAGTCGACATGCAGTATAGAATCATAAAGTCACAGAGATGTACACGCAGACAGATCCTTCAGCCTAACGCATCCATGTCCACTCGAATACTATTTGTCAGTCTTGGGTCATATTCATTTCAGCCCTTTCTATTCATATACCCATCCAGATACCTTTTAAAATTTGCAATTGAAACAGCATCCAACACTTCATGTGGCAAATCATTCCATGCACGCACCATTCTCTGCATGAAAACTTTGCCCCTAAGCTCCTTTCTATTTTATCTAAATGGCTAGTTCTCCTTGTATTTCATGATATCTAACCTTAATAGCCAGTACCCCATGGCGAACCCTGTCGAACGTTTTACTGAAGTCCAAAACGATCACGTCCACCACTCTGCCCTCATCAATCCTCTTTGTTCCTTCTTCAAAAAATCAACTTCCTGGGACATGATTTCCCACCCACAAAGCCATGTGGGCGATTCTTTTTATGTCATTTCTTTTCCAAATACTGTAGATCTGATCCCTCAGTATTACCTCCAACAACTTACCCACCACTGACGTCAGGTATATTGTTCCCTGGCTTGTCGTCACCACCTTTCTTAAATACTTGTACCACGCTAGCCAACTCCAATCTTCTGGCATCCATCAAGAAACTATAGATGACAAAAATATCTCAGCAAGAGTCCCAGCAATCACTTCCCCAGAAATTTGATCACGCTTGCTCCTATTGAAGGAATTCCAGCGAAATTGAGAGAATGCTGATATATTTCAGAGTCAGGATGATGAGTTGCTGTGGAGAAATGAAATATTGTGGTCCTCGCTTTCGAAGCAGACGTATGAGGATTTTTGGTGAATTTCTGGAATGAATCTTGAAGATGTTAGACACTGTTGCTAATAAATGTTGGTTGTGGAGGAGGTGCATACTTGTGTATATAATACCCATCGATCCACTTACTTATTCCTGGATCGTGTTGAGCTTCAATTGTGTTGTTGAATTTGAGCCAGTCCTGGACCATGTCAGGATACATCGCAATATTTCACGAAGTTAGCCCATACCACAGTTTTTCGAGTTATTTTCACGATATCTATAGTGAATATTTCAGAAGTGGCACATCTTGTCAAATCCCTCTGTTTTATACAAAACAAAATTCTTTACAGCGTACGAAATGAAACACAAACAAACGAGAATGCAATGCAGAACGTCTTAACCTATCGGAAAACCCAACAGACTGCTTCAACTTAATCCTATTTCTCCCCTCAAATCGGTGCAGTAGTCCGAATAAACAGCCCTTAAGCTAAAATCAAACACAAAGGATTGCAGGGGAGAGATGGCAGAGTGCTTCAGCATGGAACACCTTATTTCATGTCACTGCTCCTTTAACCTGAAGCCACGCAAAACTGACTGATTTCAAAAAGCAAACCAGATAGAAGAAAAGTTGATCTGAGAGGACTCGCTGCTCCGCATTCCGTGCACAAGTGATTTTCTTTACACTTGAAAGTCTTTTTTTCTGAGGCAGCATCTATTTGTTATAATCAAATTGACCCTAAAACCTATCCATACTTGACATCACGGACCTCTGCCAATACGACCTTTCTGAAACAAAACCAAGGACAACATAACCTTGTTAAAGGAGTAGCATCATCACAGCTCCTCCCTGATAAAAAACGAAACAACAATAGGAGAAGATGGCTCCTATTCATTTTAAAACAAATTAATCTTTAATTCTCATTGGACTGCAACATTCATATCGATGACATTGGCTTCAAACATGCGAACATTCACACCAAATTCGATTGCAATCTGCTATACTCCTGCCATCGAAGTCTCATTCTCATCCAAGTGTCGGAAACACGTCGCCACTCACGTTTTTTTTCCTCCACATGCATAATCTTCAAATTGAATGACTGTAACGACAAGCTCTAACTAACCAGTATGGAATGTTTGTCTTTACGTTTTTCGACAAAATTCAATGAGTTATGACTCGTGTATATGATTGTCTCAGATGCATTTCTGGTCGCATAAACATTAAAAAAGTTATAATGCCAACCCCAAGCTCAATGTCTCCTTCTCAACTGTTGAATATTTCTGCTGATGAATGTTCAACTTCTTGAGAAGTACCTGATAGGTCGTTTCTTTCTTCTCGTTGTCTTCTGGCGTGAAAACTGCACTGAAACCCACAACACTCGCATCAATAGCTACCTTGAGTTGCTTTGCATTAATTTGTCTGGCTCAAACTGAGGCAGAGGTTCACATACCTTTTAGGCTGTCAAATGCCTTCTGACAGTCTGCATTTCGCTGAAACCCACTGCCTTTCTTTTGCAATTCAGTGAGTGGAGCAGCGATACTGCTAAAATTTGGTATAAATTTCCAATGGAATCCAATCAGTTTCATTGCTCGATGGGATTGAAAACTTCCCATTAACCTTTATTTTTCATCCTGTGGGTCCATTTCTCCGTGAACAATAACATGGCCGAGGAAGATGCTTTGGGCTTTGCAAAATTCATTTTTACCATGTGAAAACCAAGCCTACCTAACGGAGTAAATCGAACAATTTTGATCAATGTTACAAATAAATCTTTCATGTGTGAAGAAAAGGTACCACATCATCTATATGTATGCAGCACAATTTGGTCATCCAGAAACGACCTTATTGGTTAATCAGGCACTTTATTTGGTACCAAATAGCGTGACTTTGAATTGATACAATCTATTCAACCCTACAAAAGCTGAAAAAATATTTAGTCTTTTGGACAAAGGTACTCGTTAATGTTCTTTGAGCAAGTCCAATTAAGAAATATGTCTGTCCAAACTTTTCAACCCTGTCTTCCAAACACAGAGTAGGACATCCAACAGTCTTCGTAACTACATTCACTTTGCGATCAGTCACTTATTACAGTCAGTTACCATCTGATTTCGACCCTATTAATATGAATGTGTTCCAATCACTTTAACTCAATCGGATTATTCCGTCTTGGAGGATGAGTTCGATCTCCTAATGAAACTGTGCCATATTTAGTGCATTATGCTGAATTGGAACAGTATCTCCTCCATGCACACCATGCATATTCAGCTTAGTACGTCCAAGCTTATTTCAACATCTCCATACGCGACTCTACGTACTCTTGCAGGGCATGTCGATTTTTTTCTCTGGAAAGTAACTCAATATTTTATCCTAATTTTTGACATCTTCCTTCTTTCCCAATTTAATTTTTGGTATAGAACACAGAACATAGAACAGTACAGCACAATACAGGGCTTTCGTTCATCGATATTATGACGACCTTTTCCCCTACTAGCAGATCAAACTAACTTACATACGCTTCATTGTACTTTCTTCCATGTGCCTATCCAAGAGTCGATAAATGTCCCTAATGTATCTGACACAAAGAATACAACTAGTAGTGGATTCAATGCACCCACCACACCTTAAAGTACCTACATCTGACATCTCCCGTAAACAACTCTGTAGTCACATTAAGTTATGTCCCCCAGTAATAGACATTTCCGCCCGGAAAAGGAAATTTCTGACTATCAGTTTTATCTATGATTGTCATCATCATACACACTTCTATCAGGCCAATTCTCATCCTTCTTCAATCTACTGACAAAAGATCCAGTTCCCTGAACCTTTCTTCATAAGACATGCACTACAGTCTGGGCAGCTTCCTGGCAAAACAACTCTGCACCATCCTTAAAGCTTCCACATCCTTCCTATAATGCAGCGACCAGAACTGAACCCAATACTGTTAGTGTGGTCTAACCAGGGCTTTACAGAGCTGGGGAATAACCTCATGTCACTTCAAACTGGTTGCCCCCCCCCCCGACTAATGAAAACCAACACACAATATGCCTTATTTGGAATCCCATTAAACTTGGCTGTCAACTTTGACAGAGATACCATCGTCTCACTGTTACAGCACACTGTCAAGTATCCTAATCTTAACTGTAAATTCAGCATTCAAATTCGTCCTTCCAAAATTAACCACTTCATATTTATCCAGGTTGAACTCCAAATGCCACTTATCAAACCAGTTCTGCATCCTGTCAATGTCCCGTTGCCATCTATAAGAGGTTTTCAGACTATAAACCATTCCAACAACCATCGTTTCTTCGGCATCCTGGGTAACTCAACTTTTCAATTACTTATCCAAGTGATTTGTAAAAATCACAATCAGCAGAGGTCCTAGAAACGACTCCTGAAGAACACCACTGGTTACCAACTCCAAGGCTGAATACTTTCAATTTGCTACCACCCTCTGTCTGCTATGAACCAGCCAATGCTGATTTCCCTACATCGCATACCTCCTTACTTTCTGAATGAGCCTATGAATGGGAACCTTTTCACACGCCTTCTTAAAGTCACTGGACGCCGTATCCACAGCCCTACCTCCATCAATGCGTTTTGTCACGTCCTCAAAGAATTCAATATTTTTTGTGAGGCATGACTTGCCTCTCAGAAGGCCATGGCGGCTATATCTAATCAAGTTATGGCTTTCTAAATAAGCAGAAATTCTTTCTCTCAAAATCCTCTCTATTAATTTGCCCACCATATACATAAGGGTGAAGGTCCTTACCTTCTGTCGCTGGCCTGAGCAAACAAATTTAATCTTTGCCTGATTTGGCAGTCCCTCCTTAAACAATTCCCGTCTATATCTTACATTCTGTTGTAATTTTGTAGCCGCCACTGTGTTTCATCCCACCGAATTCACTGACATATCTTGTTTTCCTACATCTGGCGTCCCAGTAATTTTCTTACCAAGGCAACGTTGTGATTATACGTGACCTAATTTATTGTAGTGAAAACACTCGAGCTTTTTAACATCTACATCTGATTCAAAGATATCCTTTTTACCCTTACGTAAGATGTCCTATGGTTTCCACCAATATCGCTCTTTCCCTTTCAACGTGAGGATTTATCTTTTCTCCAATTTCTATCCCTTACAGGTTGAAAGTGATGTTTGAAGCGAACATTTGAGTTATGAGCCAACTCATAATCATCAGCCCTTTCAGCTGCTAATCTTGTCATTTCCATCTGTGTCCTCTCACATATGTTCTTATTACTTCATGAAGTGTATTTTTGAACTCTTTCAAATTAATAATCGCTGTAAGAACGTTATAAATGTGCTTTATTTTTAATGTTCTTGTCAACCTGTCAAAATCACTTCGCTTGAACCTCTCAAACCCAATGTATATTTAGCATGGGTGCCTCCTTATATTTCTGAAACATTGTCTGTTGTCTGCTGGCACAGGCTCGTGTGCACTTTAAATGGCTTCCTTCATCAGCTTATACGCCTCAGCTTCCTCCCCCGCAATGATGCAAATACCTCACGAGTTCTACCGACAGGTTTTGTGTGAATCAACAGAAGCTGTGTGATCTTGAGCAGTGCATCTGTTTAACCACCTTCTTAAAAAAGAGGTTTTCTCCATTCCTCTTGACAAATTTATGTAATGCGTAAATATATTTAAATAAATTCTCACTTGGCCTTTCGCTACTGTAGGTTTGCTCATTCTCACCCTCTTCCTCACGAAGTTTACATTCAGCCTTCTTCTACCATTCTTTGAAAATGATTTTCCTATCTGGCAATTCCTGACGCTCAAACTCCCTCGCTTTCTTTCTTTTCTCGGTCTGCTTTTCTCTCTCTTCTCTCTTTGTTTCTCTCTCTCTCTCTCTCTCTCTCTTCCTTTATCTTTTGAATCTGCAAAAGCGATTCGTTCTTGTTCTCTTTCCTCTGCTTTTAATCAGAATTCAAACAGTACCATTTCTTTCGCACTTACCTTCTATTTTTCCTCTAACACAATTTATTTTCAAATGAATTATCGTCGTCTCTAAACATTCTGATCATGTTTCCAGCAACTTTATATGCTGAGATTTGGTGAAATTATCTCTCATTTTCTAACGGAAGGAGACAGCTTAAACTCCAAACTGTCCGTTATTTCCAGTAGCTTGACCTTATTCCCCTTATGTAAAGTCCCCGGAATCATGTCTTCCACAACCTGAAAACGCTCAGTGTCTGAAACAGCCATTGCTATCCGAGAAATGTTGAAGCCAAGTGAATTCAACACACAGAACAAATTACATTAACACCTGTCACTCGTTGCCTTTGAGATCAGCAACGCTAATCCCAAATTGGAATTGTGGAAAAATCCTCGAAACAACCTCCAGTCTGTTATGGATCATGTCAGGTACCCTCAATGCATTGCAACAAGGTAACAGATGCTCAATGTTCCAGTTGTTTTCATCAGGGGTACAGTGGAAATTTCAGGAATGATACAGCTGTTCAAAATCTCTCAGCTTCAAACAAAACATAATTTATTTACAGACGACAGAATGAAGCACAAACAAAAGCGAACATAATGCAGAATAACTTAACGTGACCGAAAATAGACAAGATTATCCCAACTTAATGATGTTGATCCAAATACCTGCAACAAGCCCCATAAACATTCCTTAAACAAAAAGGTCTGTGTCGCAGAGGGGAGCGAGAGATGCAGAGAGATTCAGTATGGAACAGTTTCTTCCATCCATTTCTCACTTTGATCAGCAGCCTCAGAAACTGACTGCTTGCTCAAACGAAACTTTAGCTGAGGTCAGAGAACTTGCCATTCCCCTTTCATTACACAAGATTTTTTTTGTGTGTAATCGTGAAAGCTTTTTGGCTGAATTAGTTTCTGTAAGCTATAATCAGATTGGTCCCAAAAACCCATGCAGAGTAGACTCTGTGAAACCTCTGCATTTACGACAACTCTGCAAAAGATGGAAGCGTGAAAATAACTTTTTGAAAAGATCACCATCATTACATAACCATTGAGTTAATGGGTCATATTCCGACACACTTCTGACATTTGACTTGTGGATAGTGAATAGGCTATGTTGTGTCAGGAGGTGTATTACTAAAAGCAATATTCCGAGGGACAGCAGCATGGTGCAACGCAGACACGCACACATACACACATGATCAAGGACAATCAGTTCATTTTAAGCAATACTTCTGATCCTCGCACCATTTAATAAACACAACATGAGATGTGTACTGCTTGGTCACACCTACAATTCATTTATATGTATTGAACGTTTCTACGGTCCAAATACTGACACAAATGATACTCCATGAGGAACGGCATTCAGTTCAGAAAAGGGTGCCACTTCCATTATCGTTTCCACGAACCAATTCTAAATCCATGGAGTATATTCGTCCCTTACCCTTGGATTCTGACTTCCTTCTCTCATTGTTGAACAACATGTCAAAAGTCTTCTGCACACTCAAATACCACTCCAATTGTCACTTACTTGCAGATGCGTTAATGAGCATAACTTGTGGCACAGTTATCAAAGATGATTTCTCTTCCCTAATTCTAGCCTGACGGTAATTCCCCAAGTATCTAATGATAAAATTTCTTCGTAACGTTCAAATATTTCCGCAAAAATGAAATCAAGTTGTCATTTCGTTCGGTTACTGTTTTTTTTGTTTCCCAGTGTACGACTTTCTCGACCTTTCAGATTAGTAACACCTTAGAAGAATAATGAACACTTCTTTCTTGTAGTTGCAAACTTCGGTATACATTTCGATAAATATATGAAGAGGGAATGTTTGGAGGGATTTGGAGGAAGATCAGGCAGTTGGGACTAATTTAGATTGGTGATGTTTGGCATGGACCAAAGGGTATGCTTCCATCCTGGATGACTCTATAACTCTTCCAATATCTCTGTTGCCACCTTCCTGAATATTATGGAATGGAGCTAGTCTGGTGCAGCATCGTATCAACTGTCCATTTAATTAGTTTTTTTTTCCAGTAATTTATCTTTATTAATTCTAATCTCAAAAAGTTTCTCATTTTTATCAGTTACTCTGTCCCGTAACTTCTTCTGCAATGATTCCCTTCAGTGGGGGCAGAGTCAGCCACAGTCACCGTGTGAATACATCGGTGCACTGCACTTGGGATATGATGGACACGTCACCCACTCTCAGAATCACACGTTCGAGCATTAAAAAGTTCCATAGAATCGCCAAACCATGGGCAACGATAGCACAGTCCTGTACCCGAGTGTGATTTTACAGGTTATGCTGAAAGAGGTGACAGAAATCTGTAACATCTCATTTTATTGTCACAGCGGCTTCACATTTTGCACCAGCACAAGCCCAGGTAAAGAGAATAATAAGTTTATTATCAAATTATATGTAACTGGGCGAGTGATTCGAAGAGAACTGTAATCTCAAAGATCAAGACGATGGTTTATTCAGAAAAAGCACTGAAACAGAACTGAAGACTTAGTGTATTATGGAGATGGTAGTGGACAGGTTTAGTAAGAGAAGGAATATTGAAATATAAATCAGAGTAGGATTAAATGGGGCTTCCGCTGTTATAAAATGTCTTGTTCCTCCTCATTCAGAAGGTCAGGAGGAATCGGATTCAGGGGAACTGAGCTGTCTGGATATAGAATTGTGTGGCCAACAGAAGACAGCGAGTGGTAGTAGAAAGAAAATATTCTGCCTGGAAGTCTGTGGTGAGTGGTGTTCCACAGGGCTCTGTCATTGGGACTCTATTGTTTGTAATTTTTATGAATGACTTGGATGAGGGGAGTGAAGGATGGGTCGACAAGTTTGCAGATGGCAAAAAAGATGGAGGTGTCGTTGACAGTATCGAGGGCTGTTGTAGGCTGCAGTGGGACATTAACAGGATGCAGAGATAGGCTGAGAGGTGGCAGATGGAGGTCAACTTGATAAATTCGAGGTGATGCATTATGGAAGGTCGAATTTGAAAGCTGAATACAGGATTAATGATAGGATTCTTGGCAGTGTGGAGGAAAAGAGGGATCTTGGGGTGCAGGTACATAGATCCCTTAAAATGGCCACCGAAGTGGACAGGGTTGTTTAGAAAGCACATGGTGTTTTGGCTTTCATTAACCGGGGGATTGAGTTTAAGAGTCATGAGATCTTGTTGCAGCTCTATAAAACTTTAGTTTGACCGCACATTGAATACTGCGTCCAGTTCTGTTCGCCCTATTATAAGAAAGATGTGGATGCTTTGGAGAGAGTTCAGAGGAGATTTCCCAGGATGCTGCCAGGACTGAAGGGGCTTATCTTATGTGGAGAGGGTGACTGAGCTCGGACTTGTTTGTTTGGAGATGAGGAGGAGAAGGGGGACCTAACTGAAGTATACAAATTAATGAGAGGCATAGATAGAGTCGATAGCCAGAGACTATTTCCCTGGACAGAAATGACTAACATGAGGGTTCATTGTTTTAAGCTGGTTGGAGGAAAGTATAGAGGGGATGTCAGCGGTGGGTTTTTTACACAGAGAGTTGTGAGAGCATGGAATGCGTTGCCAGCAGCAGTTGTGGAGGCAGAGTCATTGGGCACATTCAAGAGAGTACTGGACGTGCATACGGTCACAGAAATTTTAGGGTGCATACATGAGAATCAGTGGTCGGCACAATATCGTGGGATGAATGGCCTTTTTCTACGCTGTACTGTTCTATATTCTATGTTCCATATATTTGCTAGTCAAAGGTATTAAATCAAAGGAATAAAAATGAAGTTTGTGAATGTAAGTGAATACAATGGTTCACGTCTTTCCCAACTATAGATAACAGAAAACGCGATTTTGTTCACAATGCTTTACAGAATTAACAAATGGACAGAGACAAACTTACCAGGAATGCCAACAATAGCGAGGATGGGATAGTAACCAGCCTGAATAATCATGAGTACACCTTCTATCCGCGACACTATCCATTTCCAATAAAGAGAAACCAACAAAAAACCATAGGATAAACTTCTGTCAATTGTTTGAACATTGAGATCCTGATCCATATTTGGAACATTCCAGTCTATGGTTGTCAGATTCTGATCCATTTTTGTGATATTCCACTCTGTCCTTCTCAGATTCTGATCCATTGTTGTAATATTCCAATCTGCCGTTCTCACAGTCGGATCCATTCATGTAATGTTTTACTCTATTATTGCCAGATTCTGAAAGATTAATAGAACACCCCAATTGTTGGTCTCAGATTCTGATCTTTCCCTCTTGGCTAATCCTGATCATGTTGATGATGACTCTACCGCTGATACGATGATACAACACATTGAAAAACGTTGCTTATCCACACAACAAAAGAAACCCTCTGCTGACATTGTTCGGATCCATGGAGACTGACATCATTCAGTCTCTGAACAACCATGTCATGTTAACTCCTTTCACGACAGCCTTTATATGTCACAATAGCACTTGTTCTGGTTAAATGTTGACATCGCCTACTATTGGCCTTATTGCCCATCTCCAATTTATCTATCAAGGTTAGGGGTGAAGGAGATAGTTAATACTCCACTTCACAGGCTTGATGGTTGTGTTGTGTCATCCACATACAATGTTCTCGGTAACCACGTTCCATTGAGATAATCGAGAGGTTCTTACGGCACTGAAGTCTCCAGAAACAACTGCCATTATAAAAATTGAAAATCTGATAGCATGGAAGAAGTGTGGATTTCTTCAGAATTTCCTCTCCATGCTCTAATAAGACAACATTTATCTGCAATACAAAGCACTTCAATTATTATAGACAAAAGCTGAAAACAACTTTTTGCACAGTGTTCGTGACTTGAATTTATAAGTTGTCTGTCCTTTTCTTTTGTCTTAGTCCATTATGATATGATCCATTTAAATTATCTTGTTTGTTGAAACCATAGATTAAAGGATCAGAGACAGGGCACATTTGCCTTTGGTTAAGAAACGTAAAATAAAACTGCATAGTGACGCCAGCCACGAATATTGTTTATTTCGCAGACTGAGTAAAACTAGTAGAAAGCAAGCGAAACCATTTGGAAGAAGAAACTACGAGTGACAATGTAAATAAAACAGGATAATTTCAATACGTGGTAGAAAAATAATTTCATATCCATTGTTTAATCAGTGTGTTCCTGAAGGCGGACAATATTGTTCATGTGTGCACAAGAAACAAGAATTAACAACAGAGGCACAGTTAGCAAAGTAATGCATGTACTGTACAAGAACATGAAATGTTATTAGATCCTCAGTAAAGATGTTATATCCTCGATTTTCAACAACGATCCTCCTCCAGTGCCTTTTTGGAATTTCTTGCTCCACCTTCTCATTCGAGTCTGGATGTAGACAATAGACAATAGACAATCGGTGCAGGAGTAGGCCATTCAGCCCTTCTAGCCTGCACAGCCATTCAATATGATCTTGGCTGATCATTCCTAATTAGTATCCTCTTCCTGCCTTATCTCCATAATCCTTGATTCCACTATCTTTGAGAGCTCTATCCAACTCTTTATTAAATGAATCCAGAGACTGGGCCTCTACTGCCCTCTGGGGCAGAGCATTCCACACAGCCACCACTCTCTGGGTGAAGAAGTTTCTCCTCATCTCTGTCCTAAATGGTCTACCTCGTATTTTGAAGCTGTGTCCTCTGGTTCGGCACTCACCCATCAGCGGAAACATGTTTCCTGCTGGCAGAGTGTACAATCCTTTCATAATCTTACATGTCTCAATCAGATCCCCTCTCAGTTTTTTAAACTCAAGAGTGTACAAGCCCAGTCGCTTCAGTCTTTCAGTGTAAGGTAATCCCGCCATTTCAGGAATTGACTTCGTGAACCTACGCTGCACTCCCTCAACAGCCAGAATGTATTTTCTCAAGTTTGGAGACGAGAACTGCACACAGTACACCAGGTGTGGCCTCATCAGGGCCCTGTACAGCTGCAGAAGCACCTCTTTGCGTCTATATTCAAGACATCTTCTTATGAAGGCCAGTATGCTATTAGACGTCTTCACTACCTGCTGTACCTGCATGCATGCCTTCATTGACTGGTGTACAAGAACACCCAGATCTCTCTGTACTGCTCCTTTACCTAAATTGATTCCAACGTGTGTTTTAAATTCCTGTATCTGGTATCCGCCTTATTTCAATGAATCCACTTTTTACCAGTAAATAAATAACTCGACCTGCTAGGTTCTGCCAATAGCTGGTGTTTCACATTTTATTGGAGATATAAGCTCTTCGTAACATCTTGATTGCAAATATATTGCTCTATTATGCACATACAAGAAAAAGGACCAAAGCACATGGGAATTGCCAAAATAAGGGAGATATATCTTCACCTATCTTCAATGTATGTTTTTTTTCTATTTTATTTTTATCTCATTCATATTTTCTCACTCTCTTTCTCACCAATGTTTTTCCATATCCCACATCTCGATATCACGATTTTTCAGTTCACCGCTATTGCTTATATTTGGATGTGACACAATTATAATTGAATAACATAACTACAAAGACATGAGGGAGGACTTGGACAGAGTTCACGGGATGGAGAGCTTCGCAAGGAAGACTGTGGGGCAGTATTGACAGGAGTTTATTGGATGATTCAGAGTTCCAGCTGAAATTCATCCTAAGGAAGAATAACCAAACTGAAGTGAGGACGACACAACAAAGCCTGATGACCACAGTAATGGACAGGATAAAAAAAAAGAGGAAGCATTCAATGTCGTGAAGTTGTTGGGAATCCAAAGGAAAGAGAAGTCTTTAAAAAACTAGTGAGTGTCAAACAAAATAACTCAATAGCGAGCAGACGGTAAAATATGATAGCAAATTTGTTAATAGCATAAAATAAACCTGCAAGATGTTTCTAAATATTGAACGGGCTAGTGTTATGAAGTTAATGGCGTGTTTTGTACCTTTAAGAGAGAGTGAAAGTTGTTTTGCACCGCGAGTTTGGTAGCACTTGTCATGTGACTGCCAAGGTGTCGCAGACTCAGAATGTACTCGAAAATTGAAAATAAGTAACATTGTGCTTTTTTCACAATAATTTGAATTTAACCGATCAACTTAAATTATGCTTCTGGCTGTTGTCCCTGACGGAGTGGGAGGGGGAGTTGAAGTGTTCAGGCAATGGGGAGTGTTTGGAGTTTGCTTGTGTCCCAGAGATGTTCTCTGAAAATAATTCACAAGAAGGTGTCTTGTCTCCCCAATGTACAGGAGATCACATAGGGTGCGACGGATGCAGTAGGTGACATTGGTAGAGGTACACCTAAATTTCTGAAGTATCAAAAGTATTCTAAAAATTCAAACACACCCTCCCACTGGCACTTACTTACAGATGTTTTTACTAATCAAACTTTCAGCAGGGTTATCAAAGTTGATTTCTCTCTGCATCTAGCCTGACTCCCCAAGTGTCTAGTGATGACATTCTGTTGTGAAGATTCTAATATTTTCCTCAAAAATGAATTCAAGCTGTCCTATCGTTAGTATTTGTGTTGTTATCTGACCTGCTGTGTTTTTCCAGCATGACAATCTCGAATTTAAGTTATGCTCGAGGGTACAACAAATTTGAATGTATTGCTTCTTACAACAACAAACCAACGAGACAATGTAATGTTTGCTGTCTACAGAAGTCGGCATTTTAGGTCAACCATAGAACGACCAACTGCCATCGTCTGAGTATGTGCCAAGCTAACACTCTCGATCAAATGTATCTTTTTCAAAAGAAACATCTATGCAGCAAAACACCAAATGTAACCAGGGAGATTTGAAGCTGAAAGAAAGCAGACCGACGACATTGGTGGGCGGTTTTGAAGATTTAGTTGATGGAATTTTAATATGTTTTTTTATTGGTTTATCATATTGTTCCAGAGTGGGAGCATGATAACAAAAATTATGACACAGTAGTCTTAGAGTTCAAACAGTTGTTGTCTAATGTTAACGTTTAGAGTTGAAGAATGCATTGATATTTTTCCTTTAAATGTTGGAATTTGTGGAGTGTTTTCTCACTCATACTTAAAGAGATGACGAGGCGAGGTGAGTTTTCCTGGGTATTTGCTTCAATTAGCAGAAGATTTCACCACCGTGTTGTAATAGTTTGTAGGCAAGAAAACGTAAGAGAGATAAGATTCGTCGATGAGCACATAGAGAGAGACAGAGGAAAGAGAGAGAAAGAGAGAGAATTTGAATTTCAATTGTTGCGACTTAGTCACGAAATTAAAGTCCACAGGAAGGAGATCAAACTAACGCTGTTACGTATTTAAGAGAAATGTGTCGATGTCTTCTGTATTTCATTTGAAAAAGTAGCTTAGGGCGGTACAGTTGCTCAGTGGTAAGCACTGTTGCACAGCACCAGTGTCCCTGGTTAGATTCCAGTCCCGGGTGACTGTCTGTGTGGAGTTTTCACTCTTTCCCTGTATCTGCGTGGGTTTCCTCCAGGTGCTCTGGTTTCCTCCCACAGTTCAAAGATGTACAGGTTAGGTGAATTGGCCGTGCGAAATTGCCCCTAATGTTAGTTGCATTAGTCAGAGGGAAATGGATCTGTGTGGGGTTACTCTTCGGAGGGTCGGTGTGGACTGGCTGGGCTGAAGGGCCTGTTTCCACAATTTAGGGAATCTAATCTAGATAGAGTGGTCAGATGACTGGGTAAATCTATTTCAGACGAAACTCGTAGGCAAAGCGAGTGAAATATTTGCATCGTTGTCAGATGAGGGGTTAAGAGATAATGCTAAGGTCGAACTGGCTATTTTGGATTGTACCAAGAGCTTATGGATTATACCATAAGGGAAATGACAGAGACACAGAAACATAAAGATGGAAACAGATTAGACATATGTTGAGTTCGAGAACACTAAACAGTAATTTTGGTAGATGGGTGCAGACTTATAAATAGATCATGCCTTTCACGTCCAAAGAGAGTTGATTCTGCTGAAAGAGTTCAAAATCTCACTTTTGGAGATGATGAGAATTCACGTGGAACTTTCAGAAGTGAGAAGAGCAGCAACATCGCAGATGAACAGGCATGATTGCAAACGGCAATGTTGAGCTTTAGGCAAACATGTAATCCTGAGACGGATAGAAATTAGGAGAAGTGGGCATACCACACGAAAAATAAAGGAAGATGGGGCATGGGTGATTAATTACCATAGGTTAAAAAATAAGGATAGGGGGGTTAAATAGAGGTGTAAGGCCTCAAACGTTTCCATTGAGATAAAGTGGGATATGACAGTCACAGTAATGGTTATAAAGATCGGCACGGTTGGGAAAGATGTGATAGAAGAAATGAAGACAGTGGAATTAGTGAAAGGCGCAAACAAAGCCGAGGAGCTGCAGGAGACTGCACAGCCCAGACAGGGACTCAATCTGGCGTTACTTCCTGATCTCTATGAAGAACTTAGCGCCTTACTTACTCAGACGGAACGGATGAGAAGGGAAAGAAGGTTTTATTTTCAGAAATACAGAGGCTAACCAGGCTCTAATAACAATAGATGACCGTATTTGCGCTCTTTCTAGCTTGTTCCCGGAGAGACTGGGAATTTGTGGGACAGATGGACAGCAATTTAGCGTTCCCCTATATCAGATAAAGACTGAGTACTAACTCAAGAGTAGAGAAATAACAATAGGATTGATTGACAGCATGTCAATTACAGGAATACCGTTTGTTATTCGGAGAGATCCAGCAGGATACAAGATGGGAATGATGATCTCGCTTGTGTAGTAATCAGGGAAGACCAGGGAACAGAGGAGTTAAACGAAAATTCCTCTGGAATTTTCGAAGACAGGGTAGTAACAATGTTTCACCATTTCACGTCACGTAACACAAAAACTAAAGATAAAGATGAAGGAGTTACAATCCAATTCACGGTTGAACTGTTTAATGTAATAGTGCAGGAAAATCCTGAACAGGCAGACAGTCAGTCAGAGGACTTTAATCCTGAAAGTCTACTGGGCCGATAACAGATAGATGAGAAACTAAAAGATATCTGCTGATGGGTAATCTGAATAGAAAGCAGCGAATATTCCAGAGGGTTGATAAATTAAAGATAGATTCCTATGAAGAAAATGGAGATCAAGACAAGTTAATGCAGAGCAGAAATTAGCAGAAGTGCACCATATTGTGATGCCGGTATCCCACAGAAAGGACATGTTACAGGTAGTGCATAGATTCGTATTACGAGGTCACCTAGTTGTACAGAAGTCTCAGGGTAAGGTGCAAAAGCATTTCTATTGGCGAGCTTTGAGAACATTTGTAGCTCAGGTTGAGGTTCTGGCTGTACGTTTGCTCGCTGAGCACGAAGATTCCTTTTCAAACGTTTAGTCATCAACCTAGTTATGATGATGTTTTTACCTACTCTAGTGACGAAAAGTCTGAACACGAGACTTCCAGCTCAGCGAGCAAACTTACATCGAGCATTTCTATTGACCTGGTATGCACAAGGATGTGTTTAACTTTTGCCGAGCATGTCATGCATGCCAAATTATAGGTAAGCTACAGGAAGTAATAAAGCCAGCAGTTTTGTTGGCAATTCCCACTCATGAAGAACCTTTCACGTTGGTGACAGCTGATTGTGTAGCACCCCTACCACAAACTCGAAGTGGGCACTAGGATTTGCTAACCATAATGGATATGTCTAGCAGATTTCTTGAGACAATTCCATTACGGAGAATTAAGGCAATAAGGATGTTTGAGGGGTTCTTGGCTTTCTTCAGGCAGTGTGGGCTCCCTAGAGATATTCATTCAGACCTCGGGTCTAATTTTACTGCATAGCTGTTTACTGAAGTGATGGATAGCTTCGGAATATTTCACTTTCTTTACAGTGCGTATCATTCTGAATCCCACGGAGCGACAGCAAGGTGCATTGAGACACTGCAGAACATTTTATGAGTGTATTTTCGGCATTACCCGAATGATTGGGATAAAGCTTTCAAACTTGTTTTGATTTCCATTAGAAATTCCCCAAACAAATCGACTCAGTTTAATCCCTTTGAGTTAAAATTCGGAAATAAGAGGCCGAGTTGTGAGGTCCTTTGAAGTAAATTAACGAAAACTTGAAAGGACAGAAGTCCGAGATCTTGCACTTGGATTATGTATTGAAGATGAGGAGAGAAAATATATCACTGAGGCGAGATCGCTGAACAACTCCTGAAGAGGACACAGCATACAATGAAACAGGTAGTAGATTAAAGAAACACTCTCAAAATCGGATTCTTTCTCAGATGGATGACATGTTAGGATTTTTTCCCTGGTGTAGGAGGTCCTTTCAACGCCAAGTTTAATGGTCATGATGAAATTGACAAAACGTTGAATCAGATAAACTATCTGATAAAGGTGCCCGACAGAAAAAAGAAGAACTCTACCAGGAATGTAACGTGAATATGTTTCAATCTTAAGATGATAGATTGAAGGAGGTGTCAATACAGGTGTTCCTTCCTGCCAGCAGAGCAAGAAATCAATTTAGATTTTGGGGCGCTTGCTGAGCCTCAAAATACGTTGAACAATGAGGAAATCTTGAGGAGTGGGTTCGTTGTGAAGTATGTGTTTCAGGAGCAAACAAACTAATTGAAACATTTTGTTGAGCAGTATGAAAACATGTTCAGACTAAGATCGGGAGGACGAATACCATTGGCCTTGAAGTAGATGTAGGGAATGCTAGCCGATAAATCAATACCCCTTCAGATCCAGAAGCTTTGTGAATGCAAAGAGCAACAAAGATATGATCAAACCGAGTCAGAGTGAGTGGAATTCGCTGCTCGTGTTAGTTCCTAAAAATGATGGGACTCAATGATTTTTTGGACTTATAGAAAGGTCAACGCATCAAAAAAGTCGGACTCATACCCAATATCAAGATTCGCGGACTGTACAGAAAAAGTTGGTCAAACCAGTTGCATTACAAAGTTGATCTTACTACGTGGCTGTTGGCAAGTATCATTATGAGAGGAAGCTAGAGTAAGTTTTATAATTGTAACTGGAAATGGCCTCCATCAGTTCTTACGTCTGCCCTTTCCAATGAAGAATGCACCACCGAGATTCCAAAGACCCATGCGTACTTTTATGGCTATTCATTCTATTTGCATGTTGCAGTGAATTTTTGTGAACCCTGGAAATATCTCTTGGTACACTTGGCAGAACTTCATGCACGATTACGAGAAGCAAAACTGTGCATAAAATATGAAGAAAACAGAATTAGTGAAAGCAGAAGTGACGTTCTTGGGACATAACATCGGTCATGGAATGTTGATCACAAGGAACACAAAGAGGAATGCCATTGAGGGATTTCAATGAATGAAATCAAAGAAGGAGATGATTCACTTTTTTGTAGCTGAGCAGATTCCAACAGAGGGTTGTTCCCAACAGCAAACAGATTTACTTAGAACAACACAAGATTTCTTGGTCAGAACAATGTCAGTAAGTATTTGAGAATTTAAAAGCAGCATTAACTCCGCACCAGTGCTAGCTACGCCAAACTTTTTAAATGTCTTCAAACTTGCAATCGAAGCAAGCGACATAGGAAGTGGACCTGTACTGCGGCAGGAAGATGACGATGGAATTGAGCTGTCAATTGGCAATTTTTCAAAGAAATTCAAAACTCAGCAGAGAAAATACTCTGTGATAGATAGGTAATTATTAACTTTGGTAATGACCTCAAAACATTTTAATATTTACGTCATGAATAATATGTCCAAGACAGTTATGTTCACGAATCACAATCATTTTACGTTTTGGAACGATTTAAAGGCAAGAGCATGAGACTATTTCATTGGAGTCTTATGTTGCAGACTTATAATTTAAAAATTGCACAAGCTTTGGCCGTACAACTTTGGTAGCAGATTTGTGATCGTGGATTTGACGAATCAAGTGCAGATAATATTGAACAGATACAAAGATTATGTATCCATGTGTTTGCAGTGGTTAATATGTACTTAGATTTATTTCCTTTGTAGTTCATTATAATGGGACTAAGAATTGGAACAAAAAAAGAAAATGAAGCCATCTTTCCTTTCTGAAAGTTCATTTTTTCCCCGGTGAGAGGTGTCATGAGGTTGTCGTCGTGTAATGTAACTTTAAAAGAGAGTAAATTCTGTTTTGCCTTGAGAACTAGCAAGCAATTGTCATGAGACTGACTAGATGCCTCAGAGTCAATTGGGAAGTTGAAATGATGTAACATTTGTCTGTTTTAACAACATTTTGAATTCAACCAATAAGTTCAAATTCTGCCCCAGAATACGAAGACCCAATAGAACATGAAATTATTGCTTTTTTACAACACAAAACCAATCAGAGTATCCAATGTTCAGAGTCGAAAGAATTTGTATTTTGACAGTTAGCCAGACAGTGACCAACTGCCATCATCACAGTATCTGCGAGTCCAAAATTTTTCTCTATTAAAACAGCTTTTTAGATATGAAACACCTATGGAGCACAAGACCAAATACGACTCAGGGAGATATTATAATATAGACCCCCAAAATGCAGAGAGACATTGAGAAACAAATTTGCAAGGAGATCTCAGCCATCTGTAGGAATAATAGGGTGGTTATGGTAGGGGATTTTAACTTTCCAAAGATCGACTGGCACTGCCATAGTGTTAAAGGTTTAGATGGAGAGGAATTCCTTAAGTGGATACAAGACAATTTGTTGATTCAGTATGTGGATGTACCTACAAGAGAAGGTGCAAAACTTGACCTACTCTTGGGAAATAAGGAAGGGCAGGTGACTGAAGTGTCAGTGGTGGAGAACTTTGGTGCCAGCGACGATAATTCTATTCGTTTTAAAATAGTGATGGAAAAGGATAGACCAGATCTAAAAGTTGAAGTTCTAAATTGGAGAAAGGCCAATTTTGACGGTATAAGGCAAAAGCTGATTGGAGGCAGTTGTTTGCAGGTAAAGGGACGGCTCAAAAATGGGAAGCCTTGAGAAATGACATAACAAGAATCCAGAAAAAGTATATTCCTGTCACGGAGAAAGGAAAGGCTGATAGGTATGGGAAATGCTGGATGACGAAAGAAATTGAGGGTTTGGTTAAAAATAAGAAGGAAGCATATGGCAGGTACAAATTGGATAGATCGAGTGAATCCTTAGAAGAGTATAAAGAACGTAGGAGTTTCCTTAAGAGGGAAATCAGGAGGGCAAAACGGGGACATGAGATAGCTTTGGCAAATAAAATTATGGAGAATCCAAAGGGGTTTTACAAACATATTAAAAGGGTAACTAGAGAGAGTAAAGGGACCCTCGAAGATCAGCAAGGCGGCCTTTGCGAGGAGTCAAATGAATTTGGGGGAGATACTAAATGAATATTTTGGATCAGTACTCACTGCGGGAAAGGATATGGAAGATATAGACTGTAGGGAAATAGATGGTGACATCTTGCAAACTGTCCAGATTATAGAGAAGGAAGTGCTGAATTTCTTGAACCGTTTAAAGTGGATAAATTCCCAGGACCTTATCAGGTGTAACCGAGATGTCTGTGGGAAGCTAGAGAAGTGATTGTTGGGCGTCCTGCTGTGATATTTGTATCGTCGATACTCACAGGTGATGTGCCAGAAGACTGGAGGTTGGCAAACGTGGTGCTACTTTTAAGAAGGGCGGCATAGACCGGTGAGCCTGACCTCGGTGGTGGGCAAGTTGTTGGAGGGAATCCTGAGGGACAGGATGTACATGTATTTGGAAAGGCAAGGACTGATTCAGGATAGTCAACATGGCTTTGTGCGTGGGAAATCATTTCTTACAAACTTGATTGAATTGTGTGAAGACGTAGCAAAGACGATTGATGAGAGCAGAGCAGCAGATGTGATCTATATAGACTTCAGTAAGGCGTTAAACAAGGTTCCCCGTGGGAGACTAATTAGCAGGTTAGATCTCTTGGAATACAGGGAGAACTAGCCATTTGGATGCAGAACTAGTTCAAAGGTAGAAGACGAAGGGTGGTGGTGGAGGGTTGTTTTTCAGCCTGGAGGCCTGTGACCAGTGGAGTGCCACAAGGATCGGTGCTGGGCCCCCTACTTTTTGGCATTTACATAAATGATTTGGATGCAAGCATAAGACGTACAGTTAGTAAGTTTGCAGATGACACGAAAATTGGAGGTGTAGTTGACAGCGAAGCGGGTTACCTCAAATTACCACAGGATCTGGACTAGCTGGGCCAAAGGGCTGAGATTTGGCAGATGGAATTTAATTCAGATAAATGCGAGGTGATGCATTTTGGGAAAGCAAATCTTAGCAGGATTTATACACTTAGTGGTAAGGTCCTAGGGAGTGTTGCTGAACAAAGAGACCTTGGAGTGCAGGTTCATAGCTCCTTGAAATTGGAGTCGCAGGTAGAGAGGATAGTGAAGAAGGTGTTTGGTATGCTTTCCTTTATTGGTCAGAGTATTGAGTACAGGAGTTGGGAGGTCATGTTGCGGCTGTACAGGAAATTGGTGGAATATTACGTGCAATTCTGGTCTCCTTCCTGTCGGAAAGATGTTGTGAAACTTGTAAAGGTTCAGAAAACATTTAAAAAGATGTTGCCAGGGTTGGAGCATCAGAAAGGTTGGGGCTGTTTTCCCTGGAGCGTCGGAGGCTGAGGGGTGACCTTTTAGAGGTTTACAAAATTATGAGGGGCATGGATCGGATAAATAGACAAAGTCTTTTCCCTGGAGTCGGGGACTAGAGGGCAGAGTTTTTGTGTGAGAGGGAAAAGATATAAAAGAGACCAAAGGGGCAACTTTTTCACGCAGAGGGTGGGACGTGTATGGTACAGTTGCAACTTTTCTCGGCATTCAGATGGGTATATGAATAGGAAGGCTTTGGAGGGAAAATGGGCCGGGCGCTGGCAGGTGGGACTAGATTGGGTCGGGATATCTGGTCGGTATGGACGGGTTGGACCTAAGAGTCTGTTTCCATGCTGTACATTTCTATGACTCTATTACTCTATATTCATCTAAAAGAAGACAGACTAACGACGACAGATGTTTTCGATTGATCAGAATATTGTTATCGAGTGGGAGGCAGATCAAAGTAAAAAGCTTGAAGAGAAAGGAGGCTTTGAGGTGCAAATAGTTGTTGTTTCATTTTCACTTTTGGACTTAAAGAAAAATTATTAAGTAGTGGAATTTGGGGAGTTCTCTCTCACTCATACTTAATCCGATTACGAGGCGAGGTGAGCATTTCTGGGTGCTTTGTTATTTAGCAGAAGTATTCACCACCGTTTTGTAACATTAGAAGTGCAAACATTGGACAGTTGAAAAATGAGACTGAGGAAGTAATTATGGGAAACAAAGAAGGTGCAGATGAATTGAATCGTTCCTTTGTCTCCATTTTCATGGTGGCAGTTAAGAGGAGCTTGCCAGAACGTCAAGAGGTTCCGAGGGCAGAAGTGAGAGGAGAAATTGAAAGGACTTAAGATAAATAAACCTCCAAGACCAGATGGTTATCCTTCACAGTTCGATGCACATAGCAGAGGAGATTGCTCAGGAATTGTCAACAATTATTGACAAATTACTACAATCGGCACGTTCATAGAGGTTTGGAAAAGATAACATCCCTGTTTAAGGAGCGAGGAACAGAGTACATAGGAAATTGTCGGTGGCCGGGCAAGGTACACGAGTTGGTAAGAAGGTTGAATGGATCCTAGGGTTTATAAGTAATGTAATCCTTCGAAAATGATGCTGCATATTTCCAAATAATTGTTCAAGCGAATCGTGCTCAACTGTGCAAACTTTACATAAGGAAGAATTTTCGATCCCCAGAGTCATTCCTGATGAAGGGTTTTTGCCCGAAACGTCGATTTTACTGCTCCTCGGATGCTGTCTGAACTGCTGTGAATTTCCAGCACCACTAACCCAGAATGCCATTAATCATGTTTAAAACTTCTAGATTGTCAGCAAGAGAGCGAGAGTGAGGAACAAAATGAGGTGTATCGTCTTGATGAAAAAGCTGTTTAGGATTTGAAATGTGCTGCCAAGCAGGGTGTCCCAAGTGGATTCCAAAGGAGGTTTGAAAGGATAACTGGGTGTTTATTTAAAAATTATAAACGTAGAGGGCTTCAGAAATAGGCTGGAGAATGGGACCAGCTGGGTAGAGCTTTCTGGAGCAGGAAGGGCAGGTTGTGTTGAGAAGTCCATGACCATTGCTTTAAAATTCTCTAATTCAATGCTTCTGTGATTAGAACTGTCATTTCCTTGATCTAAGCACCAATTTTACACTTGCCGCAACCAAAATAGAAATGGCATTTTTAGTAACTCAGCACACTAGAGCATGGCTGGCTAGGCAAGCACTGTTTATTCGAAGCTGCCCTTGACAAGTGGTACAAAACTGCGATCTTGAATCGCTGCAGTCTTTGTGCGCTGATAGACGCAGGACGCCCTTGGGCGAAGAAATTCCAGAATTTTAGCCCAGAGACAGTGACAGAACCATACAATATTTCTAAATCAGGATCGTGAACAGGTTGGAGCAGGACTTTCTGTCCCCATGAGTCTCCTGCCAAACTACTTATAGGTAGAAGTTTTAGTGAATTTGGAAGTCACTGTTCAAGCATCTTTCGTTAAATTGTGGCGGGCTGAACTCCCTAATAACCAACTTTGCTTGATGCTTCAATGTAATCCTCTTCCGGAGTTTCACAATGTCTGTTAGAAATTTCTAATTAAGTTTCAGCCTGTAACTAGGCTCCTGCCCTGTTCTGTCAAAGAAAACAAAAATAAATAGAATGCAGGAAGCTTTAGCATTGCTTTGCATAAAGTCCACTTAAGATGTCACCGAGTAAGGGAATGAAACATCTGGAAATGAACCTTTCAGCTTAGCGACCAAAACCTACATCCTAACCAAGCCTGTTTGTGCTGCTCCTTTCTGTTTGACACAAGCTGCCACAAGTCATCCACAGCTCAGAATAAAGAAAAATATAAAAATGATGAACAATCATAGAACATAGAACATAGAAGGATACAGCGCAGTACAGGCCCTTCGGCCCTCGATGTTGCGCCGACCGAATCCTACCTAACCTATACTAGCCCAATAACTTCCAAATGCCTATCCAATGCCCGCTTAAATGATCATAAAGAAGGAGAGTTCACCACTGATACGGGCAGGGCATTCCATGAACTCACAACCCGCTGTGTGAAGAATCTACCCTTAACATCTGTCCTATACCTACCACCCCTTAATTTAAAGCTATGTCCCCTAGTAACACCTGACTCCATTAGCGGTAAGAGGTTCTTAGTATCTACCCTATCTAAACCCCTAATCATCTTATACACTTCTATCAGATCTCCCCTGAACCTTCTCTTCTCCAATGAGAACAGCCCCAAGTGCCTCAGCCTTTCCTCATAAGATTTTCCTACCATTCCAGGCAACATCCTGGTAAACCTCCTCTGCACTCGTTCTAAAGCTTCCACATCCTTCCTATAGTATGGCGACCAAAACTGCACACAATACTCCAGATGAGGCCTCACCAGAGTCTTATACAACTGCAACATGACCTCAGGACTCCGGAACTCAATTCCTCTGCCAATAAAGCCCAGTACACCATATGCCTTCCTCACAGCACTATTTACCTGGGTGGCAACTTTCAGAGATCGTCTAGCGTTATCGCAGAAGTGATAATGTTATAATTTTTTTCATAAAATTTCCTCCCGGGATGTGAACGTTGCTGGCTGGGCACACGATTTATTGTCTGTCCCTAGTTTCACTTGGAACGATGGTAATGAGCTCCACAGTTTCTGTCTTTTTCCTGGGGAATTGATGCGAGAGAGAAATTTGGTTACAGACAGAGCAGGACACTCAGGCGATGTGGCTGGCTGTCCTAAGTTTTGACGTAAAGCCTTCTGTCTGTAAAAAGGAATCATCATGTCAGTCCTGAAGCGGGTTCCCGTTATCTGCATTTAATAGCAGTTGCAGTGCTGGTAACTTTTTAGATCGTGGAAGGCAGTGGATCATGGGAACGTTCTGAGATTTTGGCGCTCAACTTTTGGTTTTTTTAAAAATAAATTCTTATTTTTAATTCTCCCTACAATGAGAATTGATTCAGAGCTTAGGCTGAAAAATGTGGGGGCCATGGTACTTATCCAGGACGAGATGGTCAGTTTGGGAGTTAATGGAGAGGCGTGGACAGACAGGGACAAGTGAGTGAAAATGGGGTGGTGAACAGAGAGAAAGATGGAAACAGACAGGGACAGAGAGAGACAGAGGAAAGATAAACACGGATACCGGTGGGTGAGGCTGTGAGAAACTTACAGGGTCCGAGAGAAAGGGAGACGTGGATACAGAGAGCGAGGGAGTGAGAGAAATAGTAATACAACGACAATGCTTCCTTCATTCACTTACATACACAGGTGTAAAGCATTGTGCATTTCCAGCAGTCTGTGGATTTTTACAACACTGCATGATGTCCAGGAATAGGGGTAAACAACAGTGGCAAAATGGTGGAGATGGCGCTAGTGCACCGAACGCTGTCTAGTGCCATGGATTTCACTACCGAACATCTCTCTCTGTAGCTCTCATCTCTCATCTCCACTTATCTTTTCCCAAAAGTCATACTCCTGACTTTGTTTAAATCTCTCCCAACCGACATCCATCAAATATCTACTCTAGCTCCTTTCCAGATTCCTATTTTCAAACTTGTGTTCCCACTCTTTCCTGCAACTGTGAAGTCATTTTAACTTTCCAATTATACCATCCCTAACCTCATCTCTCTTCACATCTTTCTACTTCAGAGCTGTAGCATATCGTTGTTCCTATTTGTGGAACATTATATTTGCAACATACCGTTATCCCTCCGAAACTGTCTACATCGTGTGCTCTCTGTTGTCGCATATCTTTGGCTGTCATTCTCTACACTGGATTCATGTGTTTTCTCTTCCTATCTCTGGCTGTCCTAACCCTCTTAACATTCTCACTTTCTGCATGTCCTGGGTTTTTTTTCTCCCTATATGTTTACCCTTTCTGTGCACCTGATTTTCTATCTCTGTCTCCTCAGTTTCTCTCCCTGTCCAGTCAGTTTGTCGATAAATTGTATCTACCCCCCCCCACCCCCGTCTATCTACCTCTCTCTCTCTTCCTCTCTCTCACTTTGTTCCGTTCCCTTAATTTGCCTGTCTTCTCTGTTTGCAAGCCTGTCTATCTCCCTGGGTGTTCTATTCTCTGGAAGCCTGTCTGTCGCGGTGTGTGTTTCCTTTCCTGTTTAGAAGCCTGTGCATCCTCCTGAGTATTCCCTTCTCTGTTTTGAAACTTCTCTATCACTCTGGGTGTGCTCTTCACTGTTTCGAAGCCTACTTATTACCCTGGGCGTTCCCTTCTCTGTTTGGAAGCTTATCTATCTCCATGGGTTTTCCAAACTCTTACCCTCTTCCTTGTGCGTCTGAAATTTTCACTCTCTCGATTTATTTTCTGGTCTCTCAGTGATTTTCTGCCAATTTCGCTTTTATTCCCTGCATTATTTCTCTCTCTCTGATTCTCTCTGCCCATCCACCCCTGTTTGTTTATTTCTCTCTGTATATCTACCCTGCTGTTTATTTCTACCTTTTTAATTTCTCTGCTTCTATCTCTATTTACTTATCTCTGTCTGAATCAACCAGCTTTCATACTATTCCTATTCCCGAGGGGTAAATTATTTGAAAGAGAATTCACAGTAATGTTATGAGAATGACTGAGACAGAGCGGGTGAGTGATTGTGAGCGAAGAGAGATGGTACAAGACGCGAAGTAGCATGGATTTGCAATCTCACAGGGTAAATTAGCTTTTCCTCTCCCTGGGAATTTTGAAAGGAATATAATTCAAAAGTGAGGAAACAGATTATTCTGCCCATTAAGTCGAATTGTCGAAGCTACCCACAGTCAAGAGTAACTCTGCAGTCCCATGGCTAATATTTCTAAACTACGCACCAAGGGAAATATGGCATATGCATTCTTCGACTGTTGGATGAAATTAGTGCACCTGGGGAATACCGGCGCAGAAACAGGGAGAATGAGCAAATTCCACGCAGACATTCGCCCGAGTCTTTACGCGGGTCCATGGCGCTGTGAGGCAGCAGTGTTAACCACTAAGCCGTCGTCCTGTCCTTCTCTACCGACATTTCAAACCTTCTGATTCTCTTTGGATTTCTCTCCGTTCTTTCTTTCTTTCTCCCTCCATATTTGCTTTTTTATACACACAGGTGTTTTCTACCCCTCTTTCACGACTTTTGCCGCGAATCTGTCGGCCCTGTCCCATTAACTGTTGTATATATGAACTCATTGCCACAGGATGTCGGCATAGTAAACAGTGGGATCTTCCTGATCACAAACGCTCCTGAATTTGAAACCGAAGCTTTCCATACTGAGCAACGACGGGTCGTGCAGATAAAGCCTTTGTCAAGAGGGATATGCAGGCGATGCCTGAGGAGTGGGATATTAGATTAGATTGGATTAGATTAGATTAGATTAGATTAGATTAGATTAGATTAGATTAGATTCAAAGCAGTTTGGAAATAGCCCCTTTGACCAACGAATCCACACCGACCGTCCGAAGAGTAATCGACCCAGACCCATTTCCTTCTGACTCATGCACCTAATATTCTGGGCAATTTAGCATGGCCAATTCACATCTTTGGCCTGTGGGACGAAATCGAAGCACCCGGAAGAAAGTCACGCAGACACAGGGAGAACGTGCAAACTCCACACAGACTGTCGTCCGAGATAGACACTGAATACGCTCAATGTGTCCTTCGGACCAGGGCCTGGAACTAGAGAGATTGAAGGTCATTGTAAACGGCCGAGATACCCAGGAGCTTCATACTCCAGAGTGTGCAATGCAGCAGCAATTGGTGGGGGGGGGGGGGGATGTACAATTTTGTTCGGAATTGATCAGGGCAATGGCGGGAGGAGGAGATGCGAGACGGAGAACCTTCAACGTTTCGTCGGTGTAAAACCCTGAGCTTTACTTGGCCTAGGAGTGTTTGATTAGGGCAGTGCAGAGTGAGAATCATTCTGTTTCTAAATCTGTGCTGTCCCTGTCCTGGGATTTTTGGCAGGAGACACAGTCATTAATCAATATCAAACTCATGGCCAGTATGGCAGGATCATTACTCTACAATTAATCCTGCCTGGCAACTATCCAAAATGAGCTGTCGGTGCAGAGTGAATTAATCCTGTGTCTAACACAGTGCTGTCCCTGTCCTCACAAAATTTGACTAAGACAGTGTGTGGATGATTTGATCCATATGATCTGTGTATTTGACAAGAGTAGCTTTAGGAGGAGTGCATATTCCTTATGTTTTTATTCGTGCAGTGAGCTGTAGTGTGTATTTAACGCTGTGCTTTATCTTTTCTGGGAGTGTCTGATGGCGGACATTGAGGGGATGTTATTATTTGTGATGCTGTGACCATGCTGCCCTTCAGTGTTTGGTGAGGACAGTTCAGAATGAGGTTTACGCTGTATCTAACACTGCGTTGTCCCTGTTCTGGGAATATCTGATGGCGACAGTATAGAGTGAGCTCTTTCTGTATCTAATCAAGTGCAACCTCTGACCTGGGAGTGTATCTAATCTCATGGTATCCCTGAGCTGGAGTGTTTGAGCTGGACAGTGCTGAGTGACTTCTATGCTATGTATAATCGCATGTATGCCTGACCGGGAGTGTTTGATGGGAACGATGCAGAGTTTTATTCTGTTTCAGATACTGCGTTTTATCTAACATGTGACAGACTGATAGAAGACATTATCAATGCATCTCCATTCTCTTTCCAACCCCGTGCTTTATCCGTCTTTCCATGTTGAAGGGATGTCCTTGTGATAGTCAGCATGGCTCTGTGCAGGGAATCTACAGTCTCACAAGTCGGAAGAAGGCGTTTGTAAACTCAGAGGTGGTAAGTATTTGGAAAGTGCTATCAACTGATGTGGTGGAGGCCCATATTACAGCAAAGTCTCAGAGATGTATTGATATAAACATGAACAGGCACGGAAAAAGGGATATGGACTGTGTAAAGGCGAAAGCTTTCTCGTTTACAAAGTCTCGGTGGGCTTAATGGTGTGTGATGTGCTGTGTTGATTTTGTATTTTCTTTGTTCTTTGACAGCATAACGGGAGCATTACACTGCATCTAACCCCATGTTGTCCCTGACCTGGCACTGCTACATGACGACAGTCCGGACAGAATTTTAATTTGTGTAAAAAACAGTGCAATACCTGTTTTTCATTGTTTTATTGAGACAGTACAGGATGATCTTTGTTTTGTACCTTATGTTTTGCTCTCTCTGGGCTGGGAGTGATTTATAGACGACAGTATAGCTGATGCGTTATTCTCTTTCTAAACCCGTGGTGTACCTTTGATGAGGGAAGTTCAGAAAGAGATATAATGTTCACCTGACCCTATCCAGTACCAGTCATGAGATTGTTTGATGTGCACAGTGCAGAGCAAGATCTAATATGTATCGAACACAGTATTTTACCTGGCATTGGAATATTTGATTGGAGAGAAGAGGTTGGACTTTAATCTCCACCGAATCCAGTGGATTACCTGAGCTCGGATTATTTGACGCAGAGACGGTTGTGGAATGTTTAATTTATACTTAACGGTTTAATTTCGCTGCTCTGGGACTGTTTGATGGGGGCACTGCAATCTGCTTTATTGTGTATCTAATGTTGTGCTGTCCCCTGCTCTTTGATGGATAAGAGTTTAGATAAACAATTAACTTGTGTCTAAGATCAATATATACGTGCCATGATAGAGTTAGTGGTTGTATGTGGGTGACTTAATCAATAAATAACTTAAATGTCAGAACAAACACTGCCTGGGAACTTATAAATGGATAATACTGGAGTAAATGGACTTTTCATTTAATCTCGGCGACATCTGTGATAATCTTATGTATTACAGTGCAGAAGGAGACTAATTTCGAGATAAACCTGCGTTGTCATTGTCCTAGGAATGTTTGTTGGAGAGAGTGAGATGATGTTGTTGGTGAGGGTCGGGGGGGGGGGGGGTTGGTGTAAATATAATTAATGTATACCTCCATGGTGAAACGGCATGTGAATTTGAGATGTCCTGGTTTCGGTGAAAGTTTCTTCTGTATCTCATTCCGTGCTGAAGCTAGCCTTAAATCTTGAATTGAAAAAAACATGGTGGCAGTTTTTTTTCTGCATCTAATTCCGTGCTGTCCCTATTCTGGAAGTGTTTGATAGGGACACTGGCCAGGTGGAAGTGGGAGTGTTGATTGAATGCATGTCTAACTCCATGCTGAACATGGCCTGAGAATTTCTAAAAGGGTTGTGTAAGGAGGGCTTTACATTGTATATAACCCAATGATGGGTCACCTGACCTAGTAGAGATCGTTGGAGGGTTGGGCGGTGGGGAGGGTGGTGTGTTGGGTTGGGAGGAGGTTGGAGTTCTGAATTAATCGATCCCGAAATGAATGCTGCATACGGCCTGGCAATTTTAAAACGCCCAGTGCCGTGGGAGATTTCTTCAGTAACTAACTCCGTACTGTAACTTTCCTTCAGCCGACGATTGGAACAGTGTAGATTCAGCTTTGCTCTGCATCGAATCCAAAATATCTGAGAAAGACAGTACGAAAGGTAATATGTTCAAATATCTATCCGACACTGAACATTTCCTGTATATTGGCAAGTGCCAGTGCAGGTGGTGATTCAATTTGCCCATGCCTGACTGTCCCTGTTCTGATATTATTTGTCAAGGACCGAATAAAGGGAAATATTATGCTGTATCTAACTCTGCGCTGTACGTGTGCTTTAGTGGCTGGTGTGGACAGTTTTGGGTGGTGGTACGGAAGATATTTAAATTCGTGAGTAAGTAACCTTTTGTTGAACATGCAGTGGAAAGTGGATGATTTCTTCACTCTGCATGAACCCTTCTAATGCATCTGTCCTGGGAGTGTTTGATCGACGTCAGCATAGATTGAGGTTTCGTCTGTATCTAAACCTGTATTTCGCATCTTTTGGGAAGATCTGGGGAAGCGAAAAGTGTACAAGAAGCTTAAATATGTATCGAACGCTGTCCTGCATCTGTTCTGAGTGTTGGCTGGGAAATAATGTGTCAACAGAGCTTTACTGTCATATTAAATTTTAAAAGCAAATTTATATTCAGGTTAAAATATTGGAGGGTGAATTATTTTCAGTCTAAAAGAGTAGAAACAGAACGTGGTCAGGCCATTTGAGAAGAGCTAGTGCAGAGGAACGTCTGGTCTGTTTCTGACCCCATGTTTTAATTGTCCTGAAGTTTTGATGCAGACAATGCCATGTATTTTTCAGTGTAGCTATAAAGAGATTAATGGGGACAGTGTTATGTCTGATTTCATCAATATCTTCCATGTTGAAGATGTTCTGCGTAATTGAAAATGTGCAGTATTGGATTAAAATTAGCTCCAACACTTGGGACTTGTGAATGTCAAAAATCAGCAAAACCCGACATAAGGTCAGCACACATTATTCTGACGATAATCAGTCTTTCTTGACCGCATGCAGTTTTGGCTAAAAAATGCACCAGCGAACGATGCTACCTGCTCCCAATTACTATCGCAAGCTTTGCACTAATAGAGAGAAAGACAGGATTCTTTGTCATTAAACATCTCAGTATGTTTCAAACTTTATCACTAAATGTTCGTCGTTCGTTTGGCCAGTACATTGAATTATGATCTGTGTTATCCTATAGGCTTTTCAAAACAATGTCTTACGCACGTCATTAAATAACCTTGGTTTTGTATATGAATTTCTTTGTTTAGTCAATAGTTGCTATTTCAAAATATTTGTGGAGCTATTTATTCAAGTGCTGATGAGGTTTGCCAAGGATAGAGCATTTACGTGGTTTCAGTCTGTGTCATGTCTACTGACGTTAACAATGCTTTCCACCCTTGGTATCTTCTTAAATTGAATTATGTTAAAACCCGGAGTTGGCCAGTTTTCCCATCACGCAGCTATCTGTTTCATAGAACCCCACAACGGGCTAGGAGATGCTTTACTTCATGTCTTTCCACGGGTGTACCTGTCCGGGAGAGTTTCTTGGATACAATGTGGAATGTTATTTAACCAATATCAAACTCTGTGCTATAATTAACAAGAACCTCTGCAGAAGTATCTTCATTTTTTTACCGTTACGTGGTGTAGTACCTAGCTGGTATAGTGGAGAGTAATGCAGCAGTATATTCAGTTACCAGATGTTCCTGTTAATGTTTAAAGCAATGTTGAAAACATTTACGTAGAAATTTTTATCTCGAAGTGCACACAATGGTCTAAGATTTGATTAGATGCTTACTGAGTAGAAACAGGCCCTTCGGCCCAACAAGTTCACATCGACCCGCAACCCACCCATACCCCTACATTTACCCCTTACCTAACACGATGGGCAATTTAGCATGGCACGGCGGGCAATTTAGTCAGTCGCCTGTGGCAGGAATTGAACCCGGGTCTCTGGCGCTGTGAGGCAGCACTGCTAACTACTATGGCACCGTGGTATCGGATAACGACCATTCTGAACATCAATGTATCAGCACAATTGTGTTTGGATACTGCCATTTTGGTGCTGGCACACCGTGCATATATTTTATGACATGTAAGACGACATGTGCTGCACGAATCCATCACATTTCCAACATCTTCATCCAGGAACAGGTCCAAGGTATAGAATTACAGAGCTGATGTGGCAAACCAGAAGTCATGAGCACATATGACCTTGTCAGACCTGGTTGTTATATCAATATTAAAATGCATTTGGATCAGCAATGAGCCCTTTGCTCGTCTATAGCCAGTCTGCCCCATGCATTTCGTTGTTGTTCAGAAATGGACTCTAATTGGTGCGGGTAGAGTAATCGTGAGAATAACTGGAATATGCCTGGTCAACTTTGGGAGAAGGCCGGTGTTTGGGCAGCAATGATGAGTTGCACGAGCGTTGCGTCTGAACTCTGGCTTTTTTGAAATTCATTTTCAACAGCTGTGCTGACTGAAAGATGCCATGTTCACCGATCTGAACATGAATCAGCCATTTACTATAGTGAGTAAATTGTGTAATAAGTCCATTTGTACTCTGGTGATTTAATTACTGTTCAATAATTTTCAACTGAGAAACGAGAACGCCTGTTTTATTTTATGATATGTAAGAACTAAGGTGATGTCAACTCTTCCTTGTTAAATAAAATCATAAAGGTGATCTGCAGCACATTTCTTGCAGTCTAATCAAACACAGTTAGATAAAGTCCAGTTCACAGAATTCTGTTTTACACGCAATGTTCCAGGCGACATCACCTTCCTCTCTTGTACGTCTTATCCCACTGACAGGACAGTGTGAGGCAGAACTGATTGCTCCTTGGTATATCGTCAATTTCATGCTGGCGGTTGATGCTGGATCCTGTGGCTGCGAGATTGCTGTGTGGCAGGTTATGGGAGAATCAACATCAACATACACTTGACCACATCCTCCCCCATCTGCCTGCTGCTGATGCTGGTCTTCCTTTAATACATCATGCGTGAACCGCTTTGTGCTGGTGGGGAATAAGGTCCATCCTCACATTTCCTCGTAGTCATGTAGCCCCCTGTGTGCTGTATGGGTCAGATTTAAAGCAGATCGAGCATTTAACGACGAGGCACCTGAGAGGCACAGTGATGCATCAGTAGCTGGAGGTTGATGTTCTCAACAACTCACACAGTCTGCACCTTTACGGCCTAGCATACTGTCACTTTCCAGTTACCTTTGATTCAGGAATCCACTCTGGTTCAATGAAGAGTGCAGAAGGCCATGCCAGGAGCAGAACAAGTCAGAACCAGTTAGGAGGTGATTGCCCAGAGAAACTGTAACTGTCGTCAGAAGAAAAAAAATAGGCCTCTTACCTGTCAAACTGCAAGAGTTGCAAGTTATGGTCGGAGCTGAGAGTGATCTCACAATCCTTGCATCAGATGGGAGCTCTTTAGTCCTCTCATATTTATTCGTTAAAGATGGTGGACCATGAAACAGACTTACTGTGTGAGCAAGCTTCAGCAAAAACTACATCCTCAGTTATGGAAAACAAAACTTCAGGGCAAAAATAATGCTGAAGCATTTGGAACAGATCATTCGTTTCATTCTCCTCTTGTGGTCTCGCTGTCAAAATAGCGGTTCTCTTTCAAGGTTACTATGCCCTTGATTTTTTTTTCAGAAGCGTCTTGAAACTGCCAAGGCCGCGAAACGACTGCATTGGTGCAGAGATAAATGGTTTATCGGGGCCCTCGTAGTTTGCCCCTGAACAGATGACACTGCAGGAAAAAATCATTCACGTTATGGAATTAGCCTGGATACTGAAAAGGGACTGGCCAATCTTGGCAGCGGAGGGTTTTGGGGTCAGTTCAGTAGCTGTATGTGAGAAGAAAGGCTGCAGGAGTCAGTCACAATTGAGCGTTAAATTTTTCTGTTCCCTTCTGCCCTTTTAACTTCGACTTCGAAGTTCGAACCTGTATTTTTCTTTTTGTTAAAGTGGTTTGTTTACTGGGGCTGCTGCAAGTATTTTCGGAACTGGATAATTAACCCAAGCTTGGGTAGGATATGTTAGGCCGTATTTTGTTTTCTGTTCTTTGTGTTTCAATCAATAATTGTGTAAATCCATCTTGCTTGTATAAAACCCGGCAGAAGACACAGCTAATTTACACTGGGAATATCCGTGATACACCTAGTGAAACAAATAGTCTGGGCTACCTGCTTAAAATGTTTTGAGTAGTCTGGCCTAGCCCATAACACAAGCATTACAGATGCCGCTTTTGTACAATTAGATTTACTCCACACGGTATCAAGAAATGGCTGGGAATAATGGAAACTGTGATGGCTGTCGGCCCTCGTAGCGTCCAACTCTAGAAATTGGCACATGCCTAGCCAAGCTGTTCCAGTACATCAAGAACACAAACATCTACCGACAGTATTATTAATTCCCAAAACATGCCTTCGACAAAGTAAGCAGTATTACTTTGCAGTCAGTCCCCGACTGGACGGTTTACAGTCTGCCATATAAATGTGAAGCAAGGTGTCAACAATACTTTTTTATCAATCAGCAATAACCTGCTAAGTGACGCTCAATTTGTTTTCAGTCAGGGTCACGCATCTCCTTATCATATTGCAAGCTCAATTCAAAAGGGTGCAATTCCCAAAGCGAAGTGAGAGTAATTACTCTGAATATAAAAGGACCACTTAATCGACTCTGACAATGTGAATCTGTTTAAAATTATATTTAATCGGAATCTGGGAAAAAATGTCTGCACGTTGGAGTAATCGTTGCGATTAAAAAGTTGTTGTTAGTGTCAGTAATACATAATCCATGGCATCTCTGCAGCCATTCATCAGGAGACAGACTGTCCGAGCCTTAACCATCCTCAACTGCTTTTGTGATCTCCCTTCCATCATCAGGTCAGACATGGGAATGTTCACTGATAATATGACTCAACAGATACTGATACAAGCTTAAAATGTGTTGCTGGAAAAGCGCAGCAGGTCAAGCAGCATCCAAGAAACAGGAAAATCGACGTTTCGGGCATAAGCCCTTCTTCAGGAAAGATTCAGTAAAGATTCCTGAAGAAGGGCCTATGTCCGAAACGTCGATTCTCCTGTTCCTTGGATGCTGCCTGACCTGCTGCGCTTTTCCAGCAACACATTTTCAGCTCTGATCTCCAGCATCTGCAGTCCTCACTTTCTCTTCGAAGATACTGATACAATCCCGGTTCAAATGCAACAAAACCTGGAACATATTCAGGCTTCGAACACAAGTGATAAATAACAAGTTAAACAAAAGCCAAGCAAATTAAGAATCAAACCACTTCTCCCATAATATTCAATGCAATTATCATCACTGCATCCCCAACAGGTTTTTAACAGTATACTGGAGAAAGTGACATTAACCAGAATCTGTACTAACGAGTCATTTTCATTAGTATATCTTCAGGGGTAAGCCAGAGTTTCGGAATACAACAGTGATAAAGTCATCTCCTGACTCTTCAAAGCTTGTCCACCATCTGTAACATGTGTGTCAAAAGTGTGTTGGAATAACCTGCAGAAAATACCCAGAAGAAAACAGGCCACTTGATTGCCATTACATTCACAGAAATCATACCCTTCCACTACCTATGCTCCTTTTTTTTTACAGTGATTACCATCTCTAAGAAACACTTCAGAAGATTACCGCGGCTTATTAGACAACATTTTCCAAACCCATCTAGATAGGCAAAGGCAGCAGGGAAATGAAAAAAAAAGCACAATTTGTAAGCTCCTTCCCTCTCACAGACAGTTGTGATATGCAAGCACGTGTGGACTACAATTCTCAATTCCTCAATCGCAAGTCAGTCTAGATCCAAACGAGTCAAGTCCTGACAGCCAGCCAGGCTTGGGCTGACAAGGGTCAAGTAACAGTTGCATCACAAATGATGCGAGCAATAGCCATCTCCATTGAAGGAGACTCTGGTGCCTTGACATTCAAAAACAATGCAATCAGTAAATTGCTCGCATACAACATCTTGGGCATTTCCATTGACCAGGAGCTGAGCTTAACCCACAAAATAAATACGATGATTTCACAAGCATTTCAAAGACCAAGTATCCTGGAGTATATAAATCATCTCCCGATTGATTTGAGCAGATGCAGCAGAGTTGCAAGGAATTGGAAGAACGGGATGGAGATCTTGCAGGTTATTGTCTGGGATGAAGTGTTCTCCAGGTAGTTGTGAGAGTATGTGTGTTCTTAGTGAAGTTCTGCATGGAGATATTTACCAGAGATGGAAAAGGAGAGGACAAGAAATGGGAAGGTCGTGTCCAAGATGGACCATATCTAATTGATGGGAGGATGAAATTTGTGGCCGATGTGGATTAACTGCTTCAGTTCACCCTGCGTGCATGAAGCTGCACCGATTCAGTCAGAAATGCAACGGCGGGAGAGTGGGGCACAGTGCCTGTATCGGAACAAAAGAGGGACTGTTCGATATAGCTGACGATGAATTAGAAAAAGCTGGGGCACATCCGGGTGCCCATTACCACTCCCTTGGATTTGGAGAAAATGGGAGGAGTAATTAGCAAGGTTATTAAGGGTGAGCTGAAAATGTGTTGCTAGAAAAGCGCAGCAGGTCAGGCAGCATCCAAGGAGCAGGAGAGTCGACGTTTCGGGCATGAGCCCTTCTTCAGGAATCAGGGCTTCCTGAAGAAGGGCTCATACCCAAAACGTCGACTCGCCTGCTCCTTGGGTGCTGCCTGACCTGCTTCACTTTTCCAGCAACACATTTTCAGCTCTGATCTCCAGCATCTGCAGTCCTCACTTTCTCCTTATTAAGTGTGAGGACTATTTCAGCGCAATTTCAGATGATGTTAGTGGAGTGGGGCTGGATGTGTCTATTGGAGAGGAAGAAGCTGAAGGCCTGAAGGCCATCTCGTGTCATATGGACTTCATGAGGAGTGCACGTCCATAATGACAATAAAACGCCAGGGATTGGGGAACTGAAAGCTACTGAAGAGATGGAGGGTGACTTTGATGTCTCAGATGTCTGTGCGATTGTCCTGACTTAGGGAACAATGATGGAGTCGATAGAGGGCGAGATGTCCACCTGTTTGGAAAACCATGATCACCCGGCTATTTCATCCAGACAGCGCTGCATCACATCACATCAATTCCTGTCCCGATGCTCTAATTCCCCACGTGAATGCAATAAAGTCAAAGGTCCCCTTGTCCTCTCCAGTCATCCCACCAGTATCTGCGACCAGTACGGGAGCCTTTTAACACGTCTGCCAACTCTGACTGACCCTTCCACGAAGGACATCTCCCCCCCCACCACCACTCCTATGTGCCTTCCACAATGTTTATTCCTTATTTTGCAACACTCTCCCCAAAAACCACTTTTCCATTCCCCCACCAAACTCCCAAGTACCTTCCCCTTTTACCGCCAAAGATGAAATACCAGCCGGCACACCAACCACCTGAGCTACAGCGAGGGCCCCTACAGCCCTCCCGATGATACAGAGGTTTAGATGTCTTTCTTTCAACCTCATTAATTCATCAACTGCTTGCAATATGGTCTTGTCTCCATCGGGGAGACCAAACATGTTAAAAGGGAATGTTTTCCTGAACATTTCAGCCGGGCACACGGGATCCGGGTGGACCTCCGAGGTGCATCCATTTTAATTGCTCTTGCAACTCCGTTTCCGATACTAACATTCTTGGCCTGCTCTATTGTCACAACGAATCAAATCACAGGAACATCTCTTCTGCCTGGGCAGCCAAGAGCCTGGAAGATTCAACATTGAGTTCTCCAATGTTGATTTTTTACTTATACCTCAAACATCCCATCGGCTTATTGGTTAGTGTTTGGCAAAAGCAAAATATTCAAAATCGATTGCATTTTAGTATTCTTTGGGATAATTGAAACTGATTGGTTAAATTTGAATTGATGTGAAAATAGCAAAAAAATTCATGCACCTATTTCAGCCAGATGATGCGCATCTCACATTTCTATTATACTGTGAGAAAGCTAGTCATATGACATTTGCTTGCAAAACATGCCTTCAACTTAAAACATCCCCTCTTAAGAAAAGAATGATCCATTGTATGTTAACAAAAAGCTTTAATTTTTGTTCTAATTCTTAAACCCAAAAGCATGACATACATTTAACATTCGCAAGGTATGTGAAGGTTTGTAGCTCAGGTTGAGGTTTAGGGTGTATGTTTGCTCGCTGAGCGGTAGGTTTGATATCCAGATGTTTCATTACCTGGCTAGGTAACATCATCAATGGCGACCTAAAGGGAAGCGAAGCTGTTGTCTCCTGCTTTCTATTTATATCTTTCTCCTGGATTGTGGTTCCTGGGTTTGTGGTGATGTCATTAACTGTACGTTTTCTGAGGGGTTGATAGATGGCATGTAGATCTATGTGCTTGTTTATGGCGTTGTGGTTGGAGTGCCAGGCTTCTCGGAATTCTCTGCCATGTCTTTGCTTAGCCTGTCCCCGGATAGATGTGTTGTCCCAGTCGAAATGGTATTTTTTTTTCATGCGTGTGTAGGGCAATGTGTGGGAGGGGGTCGTGTCTTTTTGTGGCTAGCTAGTGTTCATGTATCCTGGTGACTGACGTTCTTTCTGTTTGTCCTACGTAGCATTTGTGGCAGTCCTTGCATGGAATTTTATAGATGACGTTGGTTTTGTCCATGGGTTGTACTGGGTCTTTTAAGTTGTTAGTTTTTGTTTGAGAGTGTTGGTTGGTTTGTATGCTACTAGGATTCTGAGGGGTCTCAGTAGTCTGGCTGCCATTTCTGAAACTTTTTTGATGTATGGTAAGGTGGTTCGCGTTTCTGGCTGTGTTTTGTCTGCTTGTCGTGGTTTGTTCTTGAGGAATCTGTGGACTGTGTTTTTTGAGTACGTTCTTCTTGAATACGTTGCATAGGTGGTTCTCCTCTGTTTTTCGAAGTTCGTCTGTGCTGCAGTATGTGGTGGCTCGTTGGAATAAAACGAAACAAGACAGAAGAGACATTTAACATCATCAACAACACCCTCACAGACATAAGGTTCACAAAGGATGAAGAACCTGACAACAAACTCGCATTTCTGGACGTCCCTTGACCTTTCTTTCTACTGTGACGTTCAGGAATGCGAGTTTGTTGTCGTTTTCTTCCTCCTTGGTGAACTTTATGCCTGTGAGGGTGTTGTTGATGATGTTAAACGTCTCTTCTAACTTGTTTCGTTTTATTCAGACAAAGGTGTCGTCTACGTAGTTCACCAAGGAGGAAGAAACTGACAACAAACTCGCATTTCTGGACGTCACAGTCGAAAGAATGGACAAGGGAGAATTACAAACCAGCGTATACAGAAAACCGAAAAGCACTAACCAAACACTCAACTACACCAGCAACCACCCCAACACACACAAACGAAGCTGTATCAGAACACTATTCCAACTAGCCATCATACACTGCAGCGCAGTCGATCTTCGAAAAACAGAGGAGAACCACCTATATGACGTATTCAAGAAGAACGGAAACTCAAAAAATGCAATCCGTAGATTTCTCAAGAACAAACCATGACGAGCAGACAAAACACAGCCAGAAACCCTAACCACCTTACGATATATCAAAGAAGTTTCATAAATGACAGCCAGACTACTGAGACCCCTCGGAAACCTAGTAGCACACAAATCCACCAACACCCTCAAACAAAAACTAACAAACTTAAAAGACCCAATACAACCCATGGACAAAACCAACGTCATCTCTAAAATTCCATGCAAAGACTGCCACAAACACTACGCGGTAAAAACAGGAAGAAAGTTAGCCACCAGGATACATGAACATCAGCTAGCCACAGAAAGACACGACCACCTCCCCCTCATAGCCCTACACACAAATGAAAAAAAAATCACTTCGACTTAGACAACACATCTATCCTGGGACAGGCTAAGCAAAGACATGCCAGAGAATTCCTAGAGATCTGGCACTTCAACCACAACGCCATAAACAAGCACATAGATCTGGATGTCATCTATCAACCCCTCAGAAAACGTACAGGAAATGACATTATCACAAACCCCAAGAACCCCATTCAGGAGAAAGATATAAATAGAAAGTAGGTGACAACAGCTTCACTTCACTTGGCGGTCACCCCTGATGATGTTACCTAACCAGGTAATGAAACGTCTGAATATCAAACTTACAGCTCAGCGAGCAAACCTACACCATAAACATTGAACATTAATCAAAGTTCATATTAAGTTTTGCATGCATACATAAAATATTGGGATGTGTTCATTATTACCGATATTTTATCCATTAAATCCACGATAATGCCTCGGCCATCACAATTTTATGATGCGCCACGTGTACAGTTTGGAAATTGAAATTCTGTAATATTTGACTCCATTGGAATAATCTCATGTTCTTCTTTTTAAATCGTTCCAAGTATGTAAGAGGATTCTGGTCGTTGAACACAACTGTCGCTGACATATATTATCACATAATCATTAAAATGTTGTTAGTCCAGGACAAATTCAAAAATTATTTTCGATGATGGAGCATTTTCTCTAAATAGTAGCCAATTGGCCGTTCAAGTGCATTATCATCTTCGAGTAGCAGGACACTTCTGATTCCTATATCGCTGGCAGCCATTGCAAAATTTAAGGATTTCAAAAAAATTGGTTTGATTCAAACTGGTGCGGTGTTTCATACTGCTTTAAATACTTAAATAGTTCCTCGCATTGTTCTGTCCACCAGTTTCATGGTTTTTCTCAGTAAATCTGCTAATTGTGCCACGACGCCTCTGACGATTTTACATTCTTCATTTTACATTTACATTCCTTTTGCTATCTCTGATAAAGATACATGCCAATAACCACACAGTAAGTCAAACATTTTGATGTAAATGACTTGTCCAACTTTCTCTGTACAGTCCTCAAATCTTAGTATCGGGTTTGAGTCCTATTCTGATATGGCGTCGATCTTCCAATAGTCCACAAAATATTGGTGAGTCTGTCAGGTTAAGGGACTATCACGATGAGGGAACTCCACTCACTCTGACTCGGATCGGTGATATCTTCATTGAGAATCACATTCACTTCCTTCTGGACGTGTCTAGCTTTGAGAGGATTAAGCCCGTCGGGGTGTTGTTTTATCACAATGGCACACCCTACCTCTACTCATGTGCAATAGCATTTGTTCTCCCCAACTTATTCCTGCGTATATCCTGAAACAAACTTTTCAAATCTGCTCTTTGCTCCTGAGACCAATAGTCCATCAGCTTTTCCTATTCCTTAATGAATTCATCATTTTTAAAGTGTTTAGAATCTTAGGGAGAACTGGATTTCGGGTTGGATTCATGCAGTCAGTTAACTCGCATGCCTTCTGTTGGAGGGTTTCGTGAAATGTATAGTGCTGTAGGCAGTCATTGTAATGTTAAAGTGTCATAATTATTGTACTACTTCAGCAAAATAGATGATGAAAATATTTGCGTATACCCTACTATCGTTCGCATTCGCCAAAGTACTATTGTTAGTTCGATTATTAATATTGTTTTTTATGCTTTGCCGTAACCCTCCCACACCCCACCCCCCCCCCCCCCCCCCCCCCCCCCCCCGCGTAGGCCACATTTATTATATTGCATGATTTTTGATAACATGGTGTCCCTCGGGAACACAACTACTGCATGAAAACTACCTGAACACAGGTGGGTCCAAAGACATTTCTTGAACAGTACAGAAATTTTAGAGGTTGTCATAACAGAGAGAATATGAAGTAAAGTGGTTATATCAGACAACATAGAATATAAAACATTGAACATTACAGCGCATTACAGGTCACTCGGCCATTGGTGTTGTGCCCAACTGTGAAACCAATCTGAAGCTCACCAAATTAAACTATTCCAGTTTCATCTATATGTTTTTCTAATGGTCATTTTAATGCTCTTAAAGTTGGCGAGTCTACTACTGTTGCAGACAGGGCATTCCACGTACCTCCTACTCACTTAGAAAAGAAGCAACCTCTGAAATATGTCCTCTGTCTATCCCTCCTCAGTTTAAAACTATGTGCTCACGTGATGACCACCACCATCTGAGGAAAGAGGCTCTCACTAAACCACTTATTTTCTCATATGTCTTAACTAAGTCAGCGAGAAACCTTTTTCTCTATCATGAAAACAGCCTCATGTCCCTCAACCTTTCCTCATCAGACCTTCCCTCCATACCAGACAACTTCTTAGTAAATTTCCTCTGAACCCTTTCTAAAGCCTCCACAGCCATACTATAATATGGTAACCAGAACTGCACGCCAAGTAGACCAAGTGTGGCCGCACCAGAGTTTTGTAGAGCTGTAGCATAACATTGTGGCTCCAAAACCCAATTCCTCTATGAATACAAGCCAACATATGCATGCCTTCTCAACAACCCTGTCAACCTGGGTGGCATATTTTGGGTATCTATGCACAAGGACACCATGATGTCTCTTTTCATCTGCACAAACAAGAATCTTACTATTAGCCTCGTACACGGTCCTCCTTTTGCTCCTTCAAGTTAAATCACCGCAGACTTTTGCACATTAAACTCCATTTGCTGTCTACCAGCCCACCCCTGCAGCGTATCTATGTCCGCCTATAACCTGCAATATACTTCGGTACTACCCACAAATCCACCGACCTTAATGTCAACCGCAACTTTTCTCACCCATCCTTCCATACTCTGATCCAGAACATTTACTAAAATGACAAACAGCAGTAGCCAAAAAGCACACCTTTAATGTACACCACCGTAAATGATCTCTAGGATGAACATTCCCCTTTAATTATCATCCTCTGTCTTCGTTCAGCTAGACAATTTATGATCCAAAAATCCAAATAACCCTAACTCACATCCTTCTGCATTTTGTGCTTAAGCCTACCACGAGGACCACTTTACTGAAATCCTTAAACAACAGATCAACTGCTTTACCGTCCACCACTTGTTTGTTCACCTTCTGAAAAAACTCAATAAAGTTTGCGAGGTACGACCTGCCCTTCAGAAAACCGTTTTGAATAGCCCGAATCAACCTAATCATTTCTGGATGATTATAAATCGTGATTCAGGGAATATTTTCAAAAACTTTACCAACAAACAAAGTCAGGCTCACTGGTCTATAATTAGCATAGCTGTCTCCAATCCTCTTCTTGAACAAGGATAACATTTGCTATACTGCAGTCATCAAGCCAAATTGCTGGAGACAATGACGACGTACAGATCAAAGCCAAACGCTCCACAATCTCATCCCTGGCTTCACAGACAATCCTAGGATAAATCCAATCTGGCCAATGGGACTTACTTGTTTTCATGCTTTCCAGACATGCTAACACCTCCGCTTTGGGAGCCTCAACCCAGCATAATCTAGGAGCCTGTATCACATTATTCTCCTCGACGGAAATGTGCTTTTCCCATGTGAATACAGACATTAAATGTTCATTTAGCTCTTTTCATATCTCCTCTGACTCCACACACAACTTCCCACGACTGTCCTTGATTGGTCCGAATCTTGCTCCAGTCATTCTTTAAACCTGACATACCTTCACATAACTTTAGGTTTTTCCGAGACAGGATCTACCAAAGACAACACATGTCCCCTCCTCGTTCTTATTCGCGCTCTCTTCATATCCTTCCTGGCTTACTTATCCCTCTCAAGCGACCTAACTGAGACTGTAATCTCCTCCCTCCATAAGCCGTCTTCTCCTTCTTGACATAAAATTCAACTTTTTTTTAGTAAACCACGGAACCCTGGCTTGAGCACTTTCTACCTGTCTGACAAGCACGTATTTGTTAAAGATATGCAGTAAATGTTCCTTGAATAAACTCCACATTTCAATCGTGCCTATCCCCTGCAGTTTGCTTCCCCATTCCATCCTAAACCTTTCCTAGTAGCATTATAATTATCTTTGCCACATTTCAGTTAAGAGCAGCAGGAAGCACGAGGGCTTGGACATAGAGTGTGTCGGGAAAGATAAGTCCCTGTTTCGAAATTTGAACGCTCACCAGGAGCTTCAGAGGCCTCAATTTATATTGACAGCAGCAGGAGCAGTGTAAGCTTCAGCAGGGGTTCTGTCGGGAAAAGCGGTTAACTGATTTAAATCTTTAAAAACTTACCTCGAGCATCGGAGCCCTGTACATTTGTTGCCAGCAGCAGAAAAAGCGAGAGTTTGGACCAGTTGACTATCGAAATTTGAGTCACTAATGTATTCTTTAAAAGCTTACCTCTAGCGTCGGCAGCAGAATCACATCACTACCACCCACTGCAGAGAGAAGAGGTTTCTGGGAAATGAAGGACTTTTTTTCCCTCAGATATTAAAGTGAGTGTTATCTAAACCCGAGATCCCACCCTCGTAGGGACTCCCACCTATCCACCTTCTTTAACCATTACACCAGGGACGCGTCTCCTAAGCTACTCATCAGTTTTTGCTTTCTGGTAAGGTAAGTAGCAGGAATGACAGTGCAGGGAGATGAATGTACCTCCTGCATAATGTTCGAGACTAGCTATGCCATTAGTGTCCCATTCAAGTACATCTTCAGGAAGTGCACAGAACTCTTGCTCATCTAAGACCACGTTAGGGAACTGGAGCGGAAGCTGCATGAACTTCAGATCATCCTGGAAGCAGGGTCTGTGATAGATAAGAGTTACAGGCTCCTAGACATGAAGAAAGCTGCGTAAATGTTAGAAGGGGGAATAACAGTCAGCACTGGGATCTCCTGTGGTCGTTCCCCTCGAAAGCAAATATTATGTGTTGGGTAGGCAACGACTTACCGATGGCATGCATTGAGGTGGAGGTATTAAGCACAGAGTCTTTTCCTGTTGCACAGAAGGGAAGTGGGGAAAGAAGGAGTGTGTTAATCAATCGTGGCTCAGTAGTGAAAAGGTCAGACAGAAGGTTTGTAGGGAATTAAAGAGATTCACAGTTGGTGTGTTGCTTCTCAGGTGCTAGGGTCCGTGATACCTCGCGTCTTCTCATTAGGGTCCTGAAGGGAGTGGGTGACCAGCTCCACGTAGTGGTCGACATGGATACCAACTACATAGGTAGAAAGAGGGACGGGGGTGTAAGGAAGGATTTCAGGGAGCTAGTGTGGAAGCTGAAATCGATAACAAACAAAATTTACATCTCTGGATTTTATCCATGCAATATAATGGCGAGGTGAAAAACAGGGAGAGATAACAGCTGAATACATGGCGGCAAGGATAGTGCGGGGGGTGGATTTCAGGTTTATGGATGATTGGGGCTCATTCTGGGGAAGGTGCGACCTCTAAAACGGGACGGTCTTCACTTGAACCAGAATGGAACCAAAATCATGGGTGTGAAATTTGCTATTTGCGTGGTTTTCAACGAGCTCAGCAGGGTTGTTGGAACCTATGTTCTACTTCCAGTACACAAGCGGATGAGAGTAGTCAGGACATGTACTGGATTTCAGGGTCACAGAAGTGTGCTGGGAGTCAGCAAGTTGGTTTGAAGTGTGTGAACTTCAACGCCAGAAGTATCCGGTAAAGCTTAGCTGATCTTCCAACATGTGGCCATTACTGAGGCATGGATTGAGCAAGGTCAGGAATTGAAGGTGCAGGTTCCAGGGTTTATCAATATCATGGACAGTGGTAAAATCGGGGTGGGGAGAGGTGTGGCTTTGTTCTTCAACCACGGTAAAGCAGTGATGAAAATAACACTTGACAAGGACTCGTCTACTGACATGGCATTGGTTGAGTTCACAAACAAGAGAAGAGTGGCACCCTGCTGGGAGTATTCACAGGCATCCAAAAAGTTCCAAGGTTGTGAAGGAGAGGATATCAACTCGATTCTGGGCTGGAGGAAAATGAACAGAGTGGCCATTATGGGGAAAATTAGCTTTGCCAACATTGACTGGAAGTGCTAAAACTCTTATAAGTCAGATGGATCACTTTTTGTTTAACGTGTATAGGAGGGTTTACTGACGCAGTTTATCGATGGTCTGACAAGAGGGGAGGCCACATTGCATGTGGTATTTGGTAATGAATCAGGCCAGGTGTCTAATTTAGTTTTAGGTGAGAACTTGGGAGAGAGTGAGACCACAATTCGGTTACGTTTAGTTTCGCGATAGACAAGGGTAGGTACATGTCACATGGCAAGATTTATGGGTGGGGGAAGGTCAATTATATTGCTAGAAGAAAGACTGAGGAGGCATAGAGTGACGCATCATAATGCAGGGGACGGGGAAAATCGAAATGTAGAGCTGGTTTAAAAAAGATGCTACGTATCTTTGACAGTTATGTCCCTGTCAGGCAAGGAGAAAGGGAACCATGCTTTAATAAAGAAATTTTATCTCTTGTTCAGCGGCAGAGGAAGGCTTATGTGACCTTCAGCCGAGACGGTTCGTATAAGGCAATGACGAGTTACAGAGTAGCTAGAAATTATTTAAGGAGAGAATTAAGAAGACCAAGGAGGGGATATTGGTAGTCTTCAGCAGGTACAATAAAGGAGAACCCGAAAGCTTTCTATAGATGTGTAAATAATAAAAGCATGAAGAGGATAGGAATAGGACCTGTCAAAGACAGAAGTGGGAAGTTGCGTATGGACACTATGAAGATCAGAATGGTGCTAAACAAATATTTATCATCTGTTATCAGTCAGGAAAAGGAGAGTATTATGGAGGTGAAGCCTCAGTTATGGGCTATTAGATGTAAACGGAATGAGGTTAATAAGGAGGAAGCGTTATCATTTTGAGAAGATGTGAAAGTAGATAAGTCATCTGGGTTGGATGGAATTTTCAGGAATTCTCTGGGTAGCTAGGAAGAATTTGGCCGAGACGTTGGACTTAATCTTTGAGTTGTCATTGTCTGCAGGTTTAGTATCAGAGGACTGAAGGATGGAAATGCTGTGTCCTTGTTCTAGAAGCGCAATGGGAATAACCAAGTTAATTATAGACCAGTGAGTCGTATATTTGTTGTAGGAAACATTTTGGAATTGACCATAAGAGATAGGATATATAATCATCTAACAAGCAACAGTTTGATTAGAAATAGTCAACATGGATTCGTCAAGGGCAGGTTGTGTCTCACAAACCTCATTGGGATTTTTGAGCATGTGGATGAGGATAGGACAGTTGAAATCGTGTGCATCGACTCCAGCAAAGCCTTTGAAAATATTACATGTAATAGGCTTCTGGACAAAATGCGGATGCATGGTATTGAATGTGATCTAGCAGTTTGAATTAGAAACTGATTTTCTGTAAGAAGGCAACGAGAATTGGCTAAGGGAAAATATTCAGCCTGAAGTCCGGTTATGAGTGCTTTGCAACAAGGATCCCTTTCGGCAGCTTTTCTGTTTATAACTTGTATAAACAGAATGTGGATGTTTTAGTCAGTTTGCAGATGATACTCAAGTCGGTGGAGTGGTGAAGAGTGTGGAAGATTGCTGCAGGTTGTAGGAAGACTTGGATAAACTGCAGAACTGAGCTGAAAAGTGGCAAATGGAAATCAGATCAGATAAATATGAGGTGATTCACTATGTGAAGAATAACAGAAAAGCAGAATATTGGGTCAATGGAAAGATTTTTTGGAGTGTGGATCTGCAGAGTGATCTTGGTGTCCATTTTCATAGAACCCTGAAAGTTGCCACTAATGATGACAGTGCACTTCAGAAGGCATTCGGTGTGTTAGGTTGTGTTGCTAGGGGGATTGAATCCCGGAGCAGCAATGTCATGTTGCAACTGTATAAAGCGCTCGTGCGGCCTCAACTGGAATATTGTGTGCATTGGTAGACACTCCTTATGCATGAGGATGTGGCAACATTGGAAAATGTACAGAGGAACGGTACCAAGCTGTTGCCTGGTCTGAAATGAGGAAACACTGATGGACATGGGTCTGTTCTCATTGGAGAGAAGAAGGTTAAGAGGAGATTCTATAGAGACATATAAGGTAATTAGAGGATTAGATAGGGTGATCAATGAGAGTCTTTTTGTTCCGAGGGTGATCACATCTTCTTGTTCGAGGTGGCACAGTTGGTTGATAGAGTTCATACACATGTCTGATGCAAGTTCTTCAAAAAGATGGTGGTCACGGCGTGGAAATGACATCACCGCAGGAAATGATATTACGACGGTAAATCATATGACCAACCTAAAGAAACCCAAACATATAAATAGAAAGCAGGAAACATCAGCAATGCTTCGTCCGGCGGCTTGCTGAAAATATTACATAGTAAGTTGACGAAACATCTGAAAATGAACCATCCAGCTCAGCGAATAAACCTACGTCCAGAACCTCAAACTGAGCTACGAATCTCCTCAAATCGCGCTAGCACCAATGGTCGTGATGTGCTAAAACTGACCCGAAAGTGGGAAATGAATGGCATCCGAATGAGTGCCATCAGAGAATATCTGTACTTCCTGCACGAATACTTAAGAAAACAGGTGCTCCCTACATGCCTTAAATGCAAACCTCCCCTCAACATCGTACTAGCGAATAACATAGCAAAAAAAAACAGGCCGCAGATTATTCAGAGATTATGATGCTCATAACAGTCTCCGTAAATACAAATGGGTAATTTTGCACCCAAAATCACAACTCAGTCATGCAACAGACCACGAATGGGCAGATACAGTAAAACAAGCTATAGATATCAGACAGCGCCAAAAGCAAAAAATGAAAACAAAACCTGCAGCTTTTTCCTAGACACGTATCTGTTGCAGAGATGAAAAGGTCTACAATTCCACTTAATTACAGTGTGAAAAGTTGTTAAGTCTTTTCTTCTCCCTGATCCTGAATGTGCGCCAATGTACACATCACCGATGGCAATTCTGTGGAAGAGTATTGATACCATGCTCTGATCCTTGCGCTAAAATAAGTAGGGCATTGGCTTTCCACGCGCTGGCAAACCGTTTCAAAGCAAAGGAGAAACCTGATGTGCTGGCGTCACAGTGCATGACAGATTCCTAACGTTGTCTCTCTGTCAACTGTACGCTAAAGGACTGTCGAATGGCCCTCATTTGGAAGCTGTCTGCCATTTTACAAAGTTCGAAAACCAGCATCCGAAAACCCGAATCATGTTTTTGAGGAGTTATCATGTTAGTGACTCACTTCATCAGCAACAGCAATGGATGAATTTGCAGTCTCAGATGAAGCTCTGGACTTGTCCTATCATAGAGTCGCAAATATTAACATGTGCCCCCGAAATCTAAGCCATGTTGGAACTGAAACTGAGGAAACGACAGAAAGGCTACCGAACGACATTGTATCCATTTTGTTTTCTTGACAAAAGCCTAGCAAACTTACATAAATTAACGACACTGACAACACAGAAGCATTTAAAAAAATCTTACCTGTCCGACCCTTCAGGGACACTAAAAAAAGCCGTCTGAGTAAGAGCTTTAAATTTCAACTTCCAGAATGCGACCAAGAAAGGTTTCTTCGTTGCATTAGAAACAACACTGAAAGACAATTTACTCACAGAAAAACATTCAGCTAACTACCAGATAGTTAGACTCACTAGCGTAAACCAAAATAAGGAAGGAAACACTCTGAATACACAAGAAAGAAAGGCACTAGAAAGACGAAAACATGAAGAAAAGAGCATTGTTATCCTACCTACAGATGAAGAAAGCTTGTTGGTCATTTTAAAGCAAAGACACTACATTAAAAACCAAAAGCACGACTTGCAGACATCAAATAGACTAACAAGTGGCTATGGACCCGACCGCACAAGTAGTGAACCGGATCACAGCCCTAATAAAAAAACTTCAGAAATCTGTACAAATAAATCAGACCGATTTTCAAAAAAGGAAAAAAAAACGGATCTAACACACCATGCTTCTACGGATTACCCAACATTCACCAAACAGCAGCCCCCCTTAGACCCATAGTCTCGCTGCCTGGAAAAGATTGGCCAAGGAGCCACATCAGAGTCTAAAACACTTACTAGAAACCTCACGCCATTCCATCCACTCCACCCAAGAATTTCTGAACACCATCAAAACGTGAAGAGTGAAGAGGATATATCAGTCCTGTTCACACCAATCAAAATAAACCTGGCCAAGGAAACACTGGCGACATTATTAGAAGACCGAAAGGACACATACACCAAACAACACCAACTTCATCAGCAAGGACAGTATCATCAAGATTGTGGATCTATGCCTTATCACTCACTTCACCTTCAACAACAAAACCTACAGATAAATCAATGGAACACCAATGTAATCGCCGATATCAGGGTTGTTAGCAGAGGCAGTAATGCTGAGACTCGAACATAAAGCTCTGCCAACCACATAACACAAACTTTGGGTCCGGTACGTGGATGAAACGTTTGATATTACTAAACAAAACAAGTTAGAGGAAACATTCAAGACTAGTAATAATACCCTTACTGACATAAAACTCACTAAAGAGGAAGGAAGCAACAACAAACTGTCATTACTAGATGTCACAGTCGAGTGAACGCCAGTGGAGAACATCACACCAGAGTCTCCAGGAAAACAACACATGTGGACCAAATATTGAACTACAGAACCAATCATCCAAACATCCACAAACGAAGCTGCGTCAGAACATCATTTCAACGACAAAACACACACTTCAGCAAAGAGAAACAATGCAGAAAAAAAGGAAAAACATCCATGCAGCGTATTCAAAGAGAATGGCTACCCAATGACCTCAGTTCGCAGATTTCTCAGCGACAAACTCAAACAAGCAGACAAAACACGTCCAGAAATCATATTCACTCTCCCCTAACTCAAAAACATCTCGGATATGACTGTCAGACTACTCAGACCCCTTGGCATCATGACAGTACACAAACCCACCAACACACGATGACAGCAGGTAATGAAGTTGGAAGTCCGTGTACAGACAACAAGCAAAACTAATGTCATTTACAAAATGGCGTGCAAGGACTGTAACAAATACTACCTTGAACAAACAGGCAGACAACGAACCCCAGAATATATGAACATTAACTAGCCACAAACCGACGTGACTCGCTCTCACTAATATCCATGCATGCAGATAAGGAAGGACACCACTTCTACTCGGAAAAAAACAACATCCATCTTAGGGCAAGCTAAACAAAGACACGCTAAAGAATTCCTAGAAGCATGGCATTCCAACTGGAAATCCATCAACAAACACATTAAATTGGACCTTACTTCCCACCCCCGAGAAAACTAACAGGAAATTACATCACCTCAGGCGCAAAGAAGCCTAAACATATAGATAGAAAGCAGGAATCATCAGCAATGGTTCTTCTGGTTGTTTACTGAACAGTTAAACTTGTATGGTGATAAAACATCTGAAAATGAACCTTCCAGCTCAACGAGCAAACCTACATCCAGAACCTCACTCTGAGCTGCAAATCTTCTCAAAGCTCGCTAACACGTATGGACACAATACACTAAAAATGGCCCGAAAATGGGAAATGAATTCCATCCGACAGAGTGCCATCCACGAACAGCTGTACTTCCTGCACGAATGCCTAAGAGAACAGATACTGCCTAAATGTCTTCCTTAGAAATTCCACTTAACACCCCACTAGCTAAAAGACTAGCAGAGCAAAACGGTCGCAGAAGACTTAGCAACTTTTTTTAATGATGCCCACAACAGACTCCATAAATACAACTGGGAAATTTTGCAACAAAAGTCTTTGCTCTCTCATGCAACAGACCATGAATGGACAGACACAGCGCAAGAAGCCATATGTATTAGAAAGCGACAAACACAGCAAAAATAAGATAAAGAATCTCCAAAAAATTCTAGGCAAACTTATACAGAGTAACAACACTGAAAACACAGAAACATTGATTTAAAAAAACGTATCGGTCGGACCATTAACAGTCAATGAAAAAGCCATCTTAGTAAATAGATTAAATTACAACTTCCAGGATGCGATCCAGAAAGATTTCTTCATATCATTAGAAACAACACTGAAAGACAACCATCTCATTGAAGAAACTTAGCAAACTATCGGACAGTTAGTCGCACTGACAGTAAGCAGAAAAAAAACGGAAAGAAACAGTGTCAGTACACCAGAAGGGAAAGCACTAGAAAGACCGAAAGAATGATAAAAGCATGGTTATCCTGACTGCAGAAAAAAGACACTTGACAGTCATTGAAAAGTGAACGCACTACTTGCAGATGCCAACACTTACCGACAAGTGGTGATAAACCCGACCTTTCGACTAGAGAACCCTTATTTATCAACAAACACATTGACTTCGACCGGATTTACCGCTCCCTCAGAAAAAGAAAAGGAAATAACATCATCAGGGAAAATGACATCACCACAGGAAAAGATATCTATAAGGAAAATTAACCCAAGCTTATAAAGAGAAAACAAAAATCATCAGCAATGCTTCATCTGGAGGCTCGCTGAAGATGATATCTGGTACGTTAACGAAACGTCTGAAAATGCAGCGTTAAACCTACACCCAGAACCTCATAATAAGCTACAAATCTTCTCAAAACTCGCCAAAGGTGATGTTGTTTATTGGCATCGACGAAACAAGTGGAAAAGAGACAGAAAGACATTAATTGTAATCTCCGTTGTGAGTCATATTTTAAAACTTTTCAGGAGAATCACTTATCTGAATCAAATTCAGAATGGAGTTCCTGTTTGTAAGCTTGTGGTGTAATGATAGCACGTCTCATTTTAGATCAGGAGATTTCATATTTAAATTTTGGCAGGTACACGATTCTTAACGAAAGCTCATCTTCGTTGCTTTTAGATTGTAACAATGTTTGTTCTCTGTGGATTTTCATTGATGAAAATATTCTTTCTGGCTACTTTCGATCATATCAAATTTTGCTGTCCGTTGTATTTTTGAGCAATGTTTCACGGATGCGGTGTGTTCATTGTTTGGAAAAATGTTCAACTCCCCCAGTTTGAGAAGTGAAACACAACCTTATCCTGAGGAAAAAACAGACAGCCGCCGATCGCTGCGCAGCTACTTCGTCCAGTTGGTGAAACCTCGGAGATAGCAGCATTGTGCTGATAGTTTATACCTTAATCGATAAACAATCAGTTTTATACTTTAATCTATCAGGACATTACAGTGGAGGAGCACTTTGAAGCCACTGACCATAATTCTATTAGTTTTAAAACAGTAATGATAAAGGATAGACCGAATCAAAAAGTTAAAATTCTAAATTAGAGAAAGGCCAATTTTGAAGGCATTAGGCAGGAACTATCAAAAGTTGATTTTCGAGGGAATTTTACAGGTAATGGGATGGCTGGAAAATGAAAAGCCTTTACAAGGAAAGTCCACAGACAGGAACAGGTCGGGGCAAGAAGCGCCAATGTGCTCTTCCACTCCCTGTAAACCAGAGGCTTGTACAGGTGTTGGGATAGTGGTGGGAGTGAGAGGGTGGGAAAATGTGGAAGAGTGAGCAAAAGGGAGATTGTGGCTAACGCTAGAACTAAAACGCCGTTCAGTAAATCGTCCTAATTTTACTCCCTGTGAGACAGAGAGAGATTCTGCAAAAGAGAGAATCTCTTCCAGTAATGGAGAAATGTGCCTGTGTCCTTCTCGATACAACTTGTCCCGTGTTCAATAACAACGTTTGAGAGATTGAGTAATTCACTGGTAACAGCAAGCAGCTGAGCCAGTTTGTCTTGCTTCTTAAAAAACATCAGTAAATTTTATAGAACAGCAGATGGTTCTCCCGGTGTCAGCGAAACGATTAACAGCAGAGTACATTTCACAGAGTGTGGACTAACCTCTGGGATTTTGTGTCACTGTGACACTCTGCTCACATGTTCTGAACACAAATAAAAAAAATTCTCAATTAGAAGATTTTTTGTGTGTAATTCTGTGAAGAATTGAATCCGATGGAATGGGAAGTCCCATGGCAGCGGAGAAGTAGCATCGTCTGAGAGGGCATTGCTGTCCATACTCGAGGAGAGTGCACAGTGCTAGTTCCAGAAGGTAGCACTCGGACCATGTCTATTCTGGATAGATATAAATTACCCTTTGTGCATCGCAGATAATTTCAAACTCCTAAATGAGTCACAAAAGTATAAATGAGCGAAACAACACCGAAACCCCAGAAATTTGTACTTGCCAAAAGCATCTATTCTGCTCATCATCGTTTGCTGTCATCTTACTGAAATGGAGGCGAGAACAATCAGTAGCCTATGTTAATAAAAGCTTCTCTAGTTAAGACTTCATCTCAACCTTGGCATTTCACACGCCTCTGTATGTCTCTTGCAATATTGCTGCAGAGTGGGACGGTGGCTCAGTAGTAAGTACTGCTGCCTATCAGTGCCAAAGACCCCGGTTTGATTCTAGCTTAGTTAGACTGTTGATACGGGCAGTATTCGGGGGCAAATGTAGAATAATTGGGAAGGGGAGTGGCTCTGGGAGCATTAACCTACGGATGGTCTTTGTGGATTTGTTGCAGAAAATTACTTGTTTCCGCACTGTTGGCATTCCATAATCCCTTATTGTATTACTTTGGCACATGTTAAGAGACAGACGAAAAGTGATGAAAAGCAGTCACTTCCCCGTCAGGGATTAGCACCAAACGATCCAGTAGTGACTAAAAGAGCCCCCACCTTACTTAAACTGGAAATGAAATTGTACAGCATGACAGCGAGTTTTCATGTGTTGAATTTGACCCAGCATTCTTTCTCCAGAGGGAATTTTCCGAGATATGAAGACATGATAAAAGGCAGGGAGGGCACTTCCTGGTGTATAAAGACGTTGTGAAGGGAAGGGCAGTGGGTACTTGAATACAAAAACATTGTAAAGCAACCCAATGGGGTTTACTGGGAGATAAAGCCTTTAGAAAATACAAGGCGGTATTTAATGGAATTGTGGAACAAACGAATAGATCAAGTGGATTGAAAACAGTGCAAACTGAGTTGTGCCCTCATGGAGGTTTACCAGATGGTGCGCATTTAGTGAGAGTGAATAGGAGGGAAATTACCTCAATTAAATGCTTCGATAACTAGAGGTTAGAGCTTCAGAACCAGCAGTCAATGGTAAAGGAAAGTTTGGAGCACGGATTTTGCTTTCATTCTGACAGTTATTGAATTCGGGAATGATTTTTTTTCAGAGAAAGAGTCGTTCCAGTAGCTGATTTCAGAATATTTGAAAAAAACGCGTGCAGGCACACAAGGAGTGAATTTAATATAGACAGGTAGTCTGGGCTGCCGGGATGAGGAGGCGTAAGTGGTGTTCTCTCGAATTGCATAGCAGTAATTGGAAAGAAATTGCATAACACTTACAAATGAAAATGATGATGTATAAAAGGAGCTGGTGGTTTTGAAAGGTATAGTAGCTTGTTCCACGTGAATTATTTATATTGTAAAATATCTGAGTTGTTTGATTTCGCTCTGTGTTGAAGGGAAACCCGTTAGTTCAGTCTGCTGCCTTTCTTGATTATGATACAAAGTCACACCAACAGTGTGGGATTAATTCTCGCACTGTCTTAGGTTTCCATAAGCAACCCAATCTCCCCACTCACCTTATCCAAAAGACAATGGTGACCCTAACATCCCATTAAAGGTAAATTATACCACAGTGAGTAGCAATTGATCTGTCGATGTGACACACGATTATTTATGTCACCTGTTGCCATGATCACTTCGCTGCAGTCATCACTGATCTCCGCCCAAGAAATCATTTCAAAACAATCGAACATTACTTATGCTTAAAGCCTCTGTTCTTCACAGCAGTATTTTAAAGAAAACACTTTATCATTTCGATATCAGGTTTTCCAAGAACTTTTAAACAGTCACAAAATAAATTCAATTCATTTCGCATTGGTGTAATAACCTGTGCGAGTTTACAGCAAATGCAACACTATGAAAGGAGATTAGCAGCCTTTCCTACAATTTAACCCAGCTCAGCATTATTGATACGACAAAATTTATCGAGCTCCAGCATCACCTTTGTTTCTCAATCCACAGATGGATATCCATCTGGGAATTATTGTAGCTGTTCTTTCATAATTGAGGTGTTTCCAAAGGGCAGAACACTCATCAAAATCATAATCTGGACTTCTAGAAAAAATGTTGCTTTACTCAACAGTGTTTTGCATCTCTTTTAATTGTGCATAGTCTTTCTGGGAAATCAGAACAATGGGGATGAGGTGACTTGAATGTTGCTCCTATACAACGAGGGAGGTAAGTGTCACTACTAGTGTCTCTGCTGTCTGCATCTGCAGGAAGAGTAGACAACTCTAGCTAATCGGAAAGAGCGTTAGGGAACTGGAGCTGGGGTTCGGGAGCCTATGGGCGTAATTGAGAGTAGTTACAGGGAGACAGTAACAAGTTAGGTACAGGGGAAACGTAGATAGGTTACAGACATGGGAGGAAAGGGGGACCGAGAGGCAGTACAGAGATCCAATGTGATTGTCTCCTTCAATGACAAGTACAACTTTTTTGGATACTGTTTGGGGAGATGACTTAGCAGGGGTACGCCACGGGGTACGGGTGTCTGGAACAGAGTGTGCCGCTGTTGCTCAGACTCTAAGGGGAGAGAGGAGTAGTTGAGCGTTCGTCATTGGGGACTCCCTAGCTGGGAGGACAGATAGGAGATTCTGTGGGAATGAGTCAGACTCGTGCTGGTGTGTTGCCTTCCAGGTGTCAGCATTCGTGATGTCTTGGATCGTTTTCGGCATGGGGAGCTGCCACAAAGTGTGGTCCACATACATACCTCTGACATAGGTAGTAAAAAAGGAGGCAAAAATTCCGGGAGCTAAGGTGGAAACTTGGAGCCAGAACACAGAGTTGGTATTTCTCATTTCTTGTCCATGCTATATGCCAATGAAACGATGAATAGGGAGAGAGAAGTTGAAAATGTTGCTCCAGTGATTTTTCAGGAGGGAGGGATTCTGATACTTGCATAATTGGTGCTCATTCTAGGGTAGATGGGACTTCTCCACAAAGGATGACCTTCACCTGAACCCTCGCAGAACCAATATTCTGGGAGGCGAAGGAGGAATCTGCCAATGCCCTTGGGGAGGGTTTAAATGGATCCAGCAGTGGAGAAGGAGCATGTATTGTAGAGTCAGTTTACAGGAGGTTGTGATTAGTGCGGTCATAAATAAGGTTTCAAGGCGAAAGAGTGCACCAGCAAGCAGCAAGTTGGTTTGACGTGCGTCTCCATCAACGCCAGGAGCATCCAGAATATGGTGGATGAACTTTTTGCATGGGTTGGTACCTGGCATTTCGATATTGTGGCCATTTCGGAGATTTGGATAGAACAGGCACAGGAATGGTGATTGCAGGTTCCAGGATTTAAAGATTTCAGTAAGAATAGGGAAGATGTTGATAGTAGAAGAGATGTGTCATTGTTAGTCAAGCACAGTGTTACAGTGGCAGAAAAGTGCTTGCTGAGGACTCGTCTACTTTGCCAATATGGTCGGAGATTAGAATCAGGAAAGGAGAGGTCATTTAATTGTGAGTTTTCGATGGGACACCAATAAGATCAGAAGATGTCGAGGAAACACGATTCTGGGGAGGAGCAAAAATAACAGGGCAGTTGTTATGCAAAACGTATTTACCAAATATTAGCCGGAAACGCTATCGTTCGAGTAACTTAGACGGGTCAGTTTTTGCCCAATGTGTGCAGGGGGTTACGTGACACACTTTGTACATAGGGTAAAAGAAGCGATGCCAAATTGTTTTTGGTACTTTGTAATGAATCCGGCCTGTTGTTCGATTTGGAAGTAAGTAAGCTCTTTGATGATAGTGAATACAATTCGTTTATATTTAGTTTAGTGATGTATAAGGATAGGTATATATCGCAGCGATAGAGTTACAGCTGGAGGAAAGGCAATTATGATGCGATCAGATAAGATATAAGATGCACAGATTGGGGAATGAAACTGGAGGAGTTTGTCACAATTCAGCTTTGGAGCTTGTTCAAAGAATAGCTACTGCCTGTTCTTGATAACTTGGTATGCAACAGGCAGTGAGGTAGTGGTCGAGAAAGTGAGCTTTGATTTACCAAAGATGTTGAATCTCTCGTCGAGAGGAAGAACGAGTCTTCTGTAAGGATGAGACTTGAAGGCACAGTAAGGGTGCTTGAGAGTTAAAAGTTGGTCAGAGTTGGACTAATGAAATAGTTAAGGAGAGCCAGGAGGGGACGTGAGAAGTCTTGCCGAGTAGAATCAATGAAAAACCAAAGGTTTCGATTGGTATGTCATGAATAAAAAAATGACGAAGATAAGATGAGGGCCAATTACAAAGATATTGCCTGGTATAGTACGAACGACTAACGAGGAAATGCTGAGGGATTTTAAACTGTTCTTGCTCGGAGAAGAACTTTGACAGGTGACGTAGTAGCGATGTTAAAGGTGTTCAGAAGTTTTGGTGAGGTGGAGATTGAAGGCCATTTTTCTTTGGATGAATGATATCTAGCAGAAACGGACACAGCTTTAATTTCAGTGGTGATAGACATAGGTCAGACGTCAGTGGTAGATTCTTTACTCAGAGAGTGCTAGGGGTGTGGAACAGTCGTAAACGCAGCAAAGTTTATGGCATTTAAATCATCTTTGGATAAACCAATGGATTGTAGTGGAATAATATAGTTAAGACGGACTTCAGATTTGAATCCCAAGTCGGCACAACATCGAGTGCCAAAGGGCCTGTGTTGCCCTGCAATGTTCTAAGTTCTAACTGTTCCTCAGCCAGATGTTCCATAATCTCTGGTCTTTGTCAGTAAAAAAACTGCTCCAGGTAAAGATCGAAATCAAAACCACAGCACTTCACGTATTTTTATACTGTCACATAGATGCCACCCACTAATCAATTGAGCCATTCGAGCCACGGGTAATCAGCCTTTCTGGAGTCCTGATTTTATCACTCGGTCCTTCAATCCAATTACACAATTTTCGTTGTGACTCTGAAATGAAATCTAACGCAAGGAGGTTATCCTAACAATGGACAATCGGTTATGGAGAATCAGGTTCAGGAAAAGGACATAGAAAAATGTTGTGAAAAAAATATTTTTTTTGAAAATATGCTCAGTGTGGCTTCCTGTGTTGATTACAGGCAATATTACACCTCCGCTGTTAAGGGCCTTTTCATTCCATTGGCTTCAATTCGCCACTGAATTCGATTCACTGACACTTCAGAGAAACTGAGTGACACAGTCGCGAAGGTCCAAACGGAAATGGAGATGGAAGTGAGTGCGCGGAACCACTCTGAGGCTCCAGTGATGTAATCGGTGAGCATGCGGTCCATCTGTGAATTTATAGAGGGAGCGTGAAATGCCGAGGCAGGGAGCTGCAAAATCTCCTGGAGCAGCTTCTATTGATATGGAACAGGGAGCATTGCGACATCAGTCTGGGATTTCTAACCATGCCTGGAGCAGTTTCAGTGGACATGGTGCATGCAGAATTTGGTCATCAAGCTGGGGTAATGTTACTCAGCTATTTTAAATTGAAGCAGGACACATGTTAGTGGAATGAGGGGGAATTTATTCCAAGAAAATGTCCTAATTATAAAGAAAATTTGTGCAAAAACCCAACTTATGGGGGACGATCTCAGCAGAGAGAAACAGAAGCAATATTTTAGATCTCCGATCTTTTCATATGGCTGAACGTGGGCAAGGATGAAATGCAAAAAAGGCTTGTGAATTCGCTTCATGTTTTTCACTTTCATACTTTGAATTCCTCATTTTTAGGTGCGAGAATATTTCCTCACTATCAATTCCACAACATCGATCTGTATCAGAATGTTTGCAATGCTGGGATGTCTGAATTATTAATGTAAACTCATATCCACCTTCAATCTGTTGTGCAAATACAAGTGTTGTCGTCTCCGAAGATGTAATGCAGGCAATATCTCTATCGATTATATCGGAATAAAGTTGGTTGATAGAGTAGTTTTTCATCAGGGAGTTCGTGTGGCCATAAATATACTAAAATCATCACTACAATTCCACAAGTAGATAAAAAAACTGACTTCTTCATGCAAAGCATCTTGCGCAGCAAATAGTTTATCCTTTTTCCGAGTTAGTTTTCTCAATATCTCTCAAAAAATCATTTTCTGAACACTTGAGAGCCATAACACTTGAAAGGACTTTATCATGTTTGGGAATATTTCTGGTAATTAGTAAAATAGCGATCAATGTCTCCTAATAATATATGTTAACGAAAACATCAGGATCAATAAGGCTACGTTGTCAGAGGAGGAGAAGATGAAATAGTTTTGCACGCTGCTCATGGGCACCTTAACATTTTGAAACCCACTAATCCAATCACTGTGGCTCCCGGGGATGGAAAGAAAACAAATAAATAGAGACCAACTTCAAATTCCCGAATCTTGAAAAATACTTTTTGATGGCAAATGAAAGGGGAATGAATGGGGAACTATCCGACTGTGCGGAGGCAGTCAAGGCATCTTCCCTTCTTTCAGAGGTAGGGATATTGACACTGATGTTCTGGGGCACCAATCTATCCAAGACATTAAAATGACTCCCGTCAGACCTGTTCTGTCTCTTGCTGTTGTCACTGTCAGGAACAAGAAATTCTGATTACTTGACCGATAATCAAATGCTGGCTGCGACATTGCAAGAGTCTATCTTAACCACAGGATCAGCAGTGCTACTCGCGATTGTTGGACTGTTTCTTAATGCCGCAGATTTTGGCTTTTTGTTTTACATCAGGAGATAACTTTGATCGATTTTTCGAGTTGTTCCAGCATAGAAATATTTCCATCCCTTCTGAATTCAAACTACCAGGAGTCACATTGCTTTGTGTGGGACGGTTTTATTGTTTCGAAAACCAATGCAAGAAACCTGGACAGCGTTCAAAAGAGGGGACAGAGCGAGAGAGAGAGAGAGAGAGAGACACTCAGAGAATTGAAATAGGCAAACTATGTTTAATTTATCCAATCATCATATTCAATCAGCCTGGCCGATACACATCTCACAAATCAAATGAGATTGCAACAAATCTTTTGAGAGATTTCCTTATAAATGTGAAAATGTCCTTCTCGGGGAGTCCTGTGTGTGAGACAGTCACTGGAGATTGATATATCTGTGTCAACTCCCAAGCCCGCGTTGACAGGTGTCAAAACTCTTTTTAAAATGAATGGGCCATAATCATGCTGGAGTCTGTTAAGATAAGGCCCGAAGGCCAGGATCCGACAGAGGAGATTAAACCTTGGGATACATAAACACACAACTCACATGGGCCCCCACGTGCTGCAGCCTCTTGACAAGGCCTCAAGCCTCAGAACATCTATCCCCTGTGAAGATTTTTCTTGTGCAAGGCTTTCCTCATTCTTATCATTTTGGATGTTTACGTTGCAGCTTCCCCAACAAAGGTTTGCTCCAGATAAAAGAGAGAAATGATTAGTTGAAAAGGAATCGAGAACATTTTGATGGAAAATTACACAGTAAGATCACGAGTTTAAACTCACCCACCGAACCCCATCAGCAATGCATTGCATGACATCACAGCAATATTTACATATAAACAAAACATAAGACAACAATTAACCAGAGGCTTGAAATATCTTCAATCTCTCCGCATCGACGAGCGAGAACAGATGTTGAGATAAAGTTGACACTTTTTTCTTCAGATTTATTCACAGGTAAGTATTGTTGACTCCACCTCCGCAATCTCAGACACTTTGTCATGTATGTGAGTCTGTTCCCTATGTAGGCTTCTGTGCTATTGTGATGATATTTCTCAGGACAGGAGATTTTTGGATCCCTTTGGCCTTTGAGATGTCAATTCGCAAGACAGGGATTTAAACAGGGATGGGCAACGATAAAGATCACACAACACCAGGTAATAGTTCAACAGATTTGTTTGGAAGCACTCGCTTTCTAAGTGACGCTCCTTCATCAGCTAACTCTTGATCAGGATTAGAAAGCATTGAATTTATAGAAAAGGATACAGTGTCATGCAACTAAAATGATATCTTCAACAAACCAAGGTCGCTGATAAGTCTCCCATCTTTTAGAATAGGTTGCAGGTTTCGGTTCAATAACATCTAAATCTTTCTCTCACATACACTCATATGCTTGTGAACACATGTCTGTGCTCTCACACACTCTCACACCTTCTTTCAGACACCCATGCCTGAGCACATTATTGAACACACGTTCTCTCACATCCTCTCCCTCACTTGCAGGCACTATTATACACATACACATACACTTGCACACACATGCATTGCACAACAGACATACGTTTTCACGTGTACTTAGTTGGATACACTATGATTAAAATTCGCGCTCTTTCATACAGATTTTCACTCTCTTGCACATACACCCACCATCTGAAACATGAAGCCTAATGCACAAATACACATGCATGCACTGTTTAACACATTTGGAGACGTGGTCCCTCCGGTGTGCATTCCCCCTTACACTCTCTCACACATCCTTTAATACTGTCTTCCAACGCTCACTCTCTTATACAAAATGTTATACATAATCACACAGGCAATTGAATGCACATATCCACGCATGCTCACATATGCTCTCCTGTGCACTATCTCCTGCACATGCACTTATACGCCTCCTCTCGTGCACACCCTCCAATGCGATTTCACTCTCTCATGCAACACACATGCTCTCGTGAGCACGTGCATTCTCTCTCACGTATGCAATTTGTATGTCACACAATCTTGTGCACATGAACACTTACACTCACACACATATACCATTAAACAAAAGTACAAGCATTCCTCCACACGTAGCCACTCTCACATTCTCTCTTACAGACATGGTTAAATGCATACACTTCTGTGCACTTTTGAGCTATGCAATTTCAGAAAACAAATCGAGCAGATCTAAGATTTGCAGTTCTACCACATTCAGTCATGAATGGTGTTCGACGACTGAACAACTCAGTGGCAGAGAATGCTCCACGATTATCTCCACTCTCAATGATGGAAGAGCCCAGCACGTAAGTGCAAAGGATAAGTCTGATCCATTCTCAAAAATATTCAGTCAGAACTGCCGTGTGCATGACTAATCTCGGGCTCCTCAAGTGGTCCCCAGTATCACAGGTGCCAGTGTCCAGCCAATTTGTTTCACTCCATGTGAAAGCATTAAACAGCTGAAGCCAACAGATACGACCAAGGCAATGGGCCCTGATAACACACCGGCAATAGTATTTAAGACACGTGCTCCACAACATTCTGCTTCCCCAGCCAAACGCTTCTAATACAGTGATAATACTGGCACTCCCGGCAATGTGGAAACTTGCCCAGTTATGCCATATACTCAGAAAGTAGGACAAATCTAAGTCAGCTAATTACTGTCCACTCAGTCTACACTACATCATCAGTAAAATCATCAGAGGGATTTTCAACAGTGCTATCAAGTGGCACTGGCACAGCAACATTCTGCCAAGTGTCGCCCCCTTTGGGTTTCGCCAAGGCCACTCAGCTCCTGAACTCAGCTCAAACATAGGCAAACAGGTAACTTATAGTGGTGACGCAGGAGTGACATCCCTTGCTAATATGGCCGAATGTAACTGAGTTTGGCATCCAGGAACCCTGGCAAAACTGGACTCACTGGACATCAGGATAAAACACTCTGCTAGTCATATTCATACCAAGTATCATGGAAGACCTTGACTGCTTTCTCTCTGTCATAAAGTCAGAAGCGTTGATTTTTGCTGATGATTGCACAGTGTTTAGCATGATTCACGAGGCTTCATATAATGCAGCAGTCTGTACTCAAAATCAATACTTTCTGCACAGGATCCATGGTTGGAACAACAAGTGGCAAGTAAGATTTGTACCAAACAAATGGCAGACAGTGGTCATCACCAACAAGAGACACTCTAACCCTCGTGCCTGGACACCCAACGGTATGACCATCACTGAGTCCTTCAGTGTCAACGTCCTTGGGGTTACCATTAATGACAAACACGTTTCGACTCACATATTATTACATATTGCCTCTGTCACTTGCACTTTTTGTCTCACTTGTACTTTGTCTGATGCACGCACTCGGTCTCTTATATGCACTGTCTCTTTCATGTGTGTCCTATTTTGAGCGTACTCCCAATCTCATGCACTCTCTCGCACAAGCTCTCTCTCTTTCACACTGTGTTTTGTCTGGCGTGCGCATTCTCACCCACCTGCACTCACTCTCGTGTGCACTCTGTACATCACATGCACGGTGTCTCTCACAATCTCTCTAATGAACTATCTCTCTCACACATACTCTCTCTCATCTGCATTCTACATCGCACATACTCTCTTGTGCGTTCTCCCTCTCTAACTGAGTTGGGTTTGATAATTTTGTGTAACTGTTTGATTATTTTGCATTTCATTCTCCTCTCTTTTCCACATTTATTGAGGCCATTGGGACCCTTTTTATATTCCAACTGTATACGGCTTTTAATGCCTCTTCTTAATCCTCAGTCATGTGTTAGTCGAATGAATTCAATGTACTCAATCAAAGTCCGTTCATGCATTCAGATACTCTAACAAACTTTTAATATTTTTATAAACTATGCACACTCGCATATAATCACAAAGACACATTCTCACACACAGTCGCTCACTTATACACACGTACCATAGTCACACTCATTCACTGACTCACTGTATCACGCAATCTATCCTGTGTTCCCTCTTTCTCTCTCTCACATACGCATTCTAAGAAACACTCCCTTGCACATCTGTACGCTGCTTCTCACACACAAACAAACAAATCTGAAGGATGAATCATTCTGTCCAATACCTTTGTTTAATTTTACACATGTGATACTTTTACAAGAAAAAAAACAAACTTGTGTCACAGTGGGTTGGTGTGGCACTTTATAAATTTCTGATTTCAGAATGCAATCACCCTGACATCAGTTTAAAATTCTGATGAAAATTCTGAACACTTCCTCATACTGACAAATCAGTGTATGACCTGAGATGTTACCTTCGGTGTATTCTTGTCACTTTGCCTCATTGCAGTTTGGAAATTTAGATAGACCTCTGCTGGAAGCATGTACTTATCTCAGGGCACTCACCTCTGACAGATTCTGGGATTTGCGGCTTAATCAATTGAAAATTACAGATACTATATAATAGCGTTCTCCATACCCTGCAAGTTTTACAATGCAGCCAGGCATGAATGATTAAAGACGGAACACGAGTCAGTATATCGGCAATTTCCGTTTTTTTCAGTGCAGCTATGTTATGTCAGCGCAGCAATGACATTGATTTCATAAATAAGGAAAGTCTGAAAAGAGTGGGGTCTTGAGAGTGCGTGTCATTGTGTCACTGTCAATGCCATGTCTATTCTAACCCTTTATACATTGTACCTTCAGTGATTCCAGTCTGCCAGCAAATTTCACTGCACTTTATCCGTTAGCCGAGCTGACAACACTGTGAGGGGAGGATGCAGGATTCCAAATGAAAAAAAAACTGCTTAATCTAAACCCCGCAGAGGAAGTGATGAATGGAGTTGGATACAAAGTAAAGCTGTCTCTTCAGTATGCATTTCAGGAAGTCAAGTATGGAGAGACAGAGATGGAGCGTTTAACCTAAGCTGAACTCTCTCCATCTCTCACCCATAAATACAGATGCAGGCATGCAAAGTCTCAATATTCAAATTTTAAATGTAACATAAAAGGGTCGATTTATCGCAGACTGAACATTCTTGAAAAGAATTGAACTTGGTCAACAATTTATGTTCTTACTTTGACTCTGCCTGTTCTGATTCCCTGCCAGTTTCTTGTTTCTTATCATCGAAATCAACGGTCGTCCAAACCCCACTTGCCATGTCAAGTTCTCTAAGACGGCAACTAATTCCAATATAGTTATACCAGAGCCTCCCAGTGTCTGCAGGAGGGAGTCTCTGTCATGTACAATCTCACTATTTCTCTTATGCCAATTTCTTCTTCTCTGTTGACGATGGTGTAGTCCATTCCAACCGTGCTGTCTCTGAGCTGGAGACAGTCACACTGGTGGGGTCGAACATCTCTTCTGATCCTGTTCTGAATCGATCTATGGCCTTTCGACTCCACCACCGAAGATGGAGTGGAGTTGGCGATTCACGTGACCACACAATCCTGCAGCACGAGGCCGTAGGTTGTCTAATAACAAAACAAAGTTTAACGAGCGAGAATGACAATGTCAAGCTGTGTGAGTCTGGCCACATGCACCACATGAGCCTTTGCTTGGCTTTGCTTAGTGCTCAGGGGTTGACTGTTGCCACCAACTTGGGATTTAAAATTGATTGCACTCACTGTCATTGTGGTTCAATGAATTTTGTTGGGAGTATTTCAGCACGTCAGAAATATTGCGTTGGTTTTGAAGAAGTGTATTTTGAAGTTGATTTATTTGTCATGAGCTGGCTTTGTACATTCTATGTTGCTTTGCTACGATCATACTAACAACATCACAATTACCTTCAAATGTCCTGATTTAATTCCTTACATGCATAAGTATTTAAAATTTTGCATTTAATCTTGTCCCGTTAATTAGATTGTAAATTTGTCACAGTTTTGAGATAAGTGCAGAATGCATTTATCAGGCAATTTGTTTATCAGTATGAAGTATGATTTGGAAGATGAAGAAACTGGTTCAAAATAATTTGCGTGCAGACAGCAAAGTTCATACAAAGTGTTCAGTAACTTATTCTGTATTGCAAGATGGAGCCAGGATGAGATGCTATTTCTTTGTATCTAGTTGCAATTGTCAATTTCAAATCAATCTGAATCTCAATCCTCCTTTAAACTGAGACGTCAACTGCATCATTGTCTGCTCAGAACTGAAGTTCCTTGAGCTGGGAGCACTTAGGACAGCTGGATTATTTTCCGTTAACATTCGTGCCCAGATCGTTTTCATGCTGAAATAAAAAAAACATTATCCATGTAAAGTGGTGGACCGACATGCAAAACCGCAAAAGCGAAACCTACTGATCAGTAAGCAGCATTTTTCACAAACGGTTGCATTTTTCAAGATCATACCAGGGTATTGTTTTGAATTTTGTTCTGGACTAATTCAATCTAGTGTTTTGTTTCTGCAAGAAAGAAAGTGATATACATCTGTACTTTTTCAATATCACAATGAAAAGGAAAGAATATGAATTGTAGACTAATTAATTTCGAAATTGAGAGAGATATAGCAGGATATGTGACGTCTTGCTGTTCCCACAGTGTGCTTTTGGACACCTCAACGAACATTGGGGGATATATCTATAGTATTTGGTTTCAGCTGAAGGTTCTTCAATCTGGTATCGATATGCACCAAGGTGATCAACTCTGAGTATGTGAGCACTTTGGGCTTCTCGACCATAACTCGCGATATTTTGACAACCAATGCTCAAGGAAATTGTGGACCTTTTGTGAGGTGCTGAATTGCAGGGTCAATTACATGCTAATGAGACAAGAATTTGGGAATGTTCATTGAGAACAGTTACTTGAGGGCGATTCGACAAATGCTAGGGGAGCCATTTGAAGACTAATTGATGAACTTAAACGCCATGGATTTACCTGCATAACTGAACAATAACCAGAAAGGGAAAAAATACATGGACTGCAGGTGATGGAAACCAGAGTCTAGATTGGACTGGTGATGGAAAAGCGCAGCAGGTCAGACAGCATCCGAGGAGCAGGAAAATCGATGTTTTGGGCAAAAGACCTTCATCAGGAATAAAGGCAGGATGCCTGCAGAGTGGAGAGATAAATGAGAGGGGATTGGGTGGGGTTAAAGTAGCACAAAGTAAGAACTTCAGGGCAGAGGAGATGACATGGATCTTGCTGTCAGAGAGAGAGACTCACTGAGATTCTTGTATAGAGAGGAGGAAAGCTTCTCCAAGGCAGGCTTCCTTGAAATAGGAATCGCAGTAGAGTTAAAATCAACGAGGTAAAAACAAGGACTGCAGATGCTGGAAACCAGAGTCTAGATTCGAGTGGTTCTGGAAAAGCACAGCAGAGGGGCAGTATCCGAGTAGCTGGAAAATTGATGTTTCGGGCAAAAGCCCTTCATCAGGAATAGAGGCAGGGTGCCTGCAGAGTGGAGAGATAAATGAACGTGGATGGGTGTGCGGAGTAAGTGGCATTGAATATAAGATTCAGGGCAGAGGAGATGACCTGGGGGTTGCAGTGAGCGAGGGACACATTGAGATTCTTGTAGAAAGAGGAGGAAAACTTCTTCAAGGCAGGCATCCTTGCAAGAGGATTCGCAGTAGGGTTAAAATCAACTAGGTAAAAACAAGGACTGCAGATACTGGAAACCAGAGTCTAGATTAGAGTGGTGCTGGAAAAGCACAGCAGGCCAGGCAGCATCCATGATGCAGGAAAATCGACGTTTCGGGCAAAAGCTCTTCATCAGGAATAGAGGCAGGGTGCCTGCAGAATGGAGAGATAAATGAGACCGGGTTGGGGCGGGAAGACATTAGCATAAACTCAGAGATTCAGGGGAGAAGAGATGATCTGGGGGTTGCTGTGAGCGAGGGACTCAATAAGATTCTTGTAGAGAGAGGAGGAAAACTTCTTCATGGCAGGCATCCTTGTAAGAGGATTGGCAAATGGGTAGTAGGGCACTAGGGTAGGCATTTCCAGCACCACTCTAATCTAGACTCTGAACAATATGAATGACAGCATACAGGAATCATGGATTAGATGAGAAATTGTAAGTTTGATAAAAAACGTAAAATTGAAGTATACAGTAGGTCCAGGCTGCTGCAAAGTGAGGAAGCCCTTGATGAATATGCAAATCTTCAGAAGGAAATTGAATGAGGAATTAGCATGGTTGAAATTGGACAGAAAATGCCTCGAATAAACAGAGTGAAGAGGGATCGCAATGCCTTTTGAACACACATTAGAAGAAAGAGGTTGGCAAGGGAAAGAGGTGGCCGACTCATCAACGCAAGAGAGAAATCATGCATGAAGCAACAGGAAGTGGGAGAGATCCTTATGAGTACTTTATACCAGCTTTCACAGATGATAATGACATGACTAATGTCGAGGACACGAATGCACCTGTGCATAATCAAGAGAATGCCAATATGCAGAAGTAGAAAGTTTTTGGAATCAGATTTTGCATTGAGATAAAGAGGACCCCATGGCCAAATGGGATCTATCCCAGATCACGGCGAGAGTCAAGGGAAGAAATATCTGGTGCATCAGTAGATGTCTTTATGTCCTATACACGAGGATCCAGCACACAGGAGATTCGCCAACGATTTTCTTTTTATTAAGAATGAAAACAGGGATAACCCAGTAAAGTACAGTTCCCTTAGTGGTTGGGAATCTCTTGGAGCATATCCTGGGCGACAAAATGTGTTCAGATTTAGAAGAAAATTAACTATGTCTTGACAGGCAGCATAGTTCGGTCGGGAAGCATGATGGCTCACCAACCTGATTGATATTTTTTGGAAGGGTTGACCAATTGATTGATGAGAGACTTGATGTGGATGTATTTGAAATGGACTTCAGTAAGCCAGTTGATAGAGTCTCACATGGAAGATTGGTTAAAAAAAAATAAAATTGCAAGTCATTCGATGTGTAATGGCTTGATGGAGTGAAAACCGACTTGTTCAAAGAAATTGAAAAAACGCGACACGTGATTTTAGTCCAACAGGTTTACTTGGAAGCACTAGATTATGGAGGGCTGCTCTTTCATCAGTTAGCTGTGGAAAGGCTGCATAAAATCTGTTGGACTATAATCTGGTGTTGTGTGACTTTCCAAATATTCTGAAAATAGTGAACAGTCTTAACTTTCTCACATGAACCTCGTTGCTCACGCAAACGTCCTTTCTGTATCTATCCAAAAGCCCCTTTACTTGTAATTGAACTATCCTCTCAGTCGTGGAGCATTGTATCATATTTTTCACGTCTACGATTCAGAAAAAAAAGGGCGTAATGTCGCGAAGATGATTACTCAGAAAAGTTCAAGGTTAGAATTAGTAGGCTTTTGGTTGGTCAATTGATTTCTTTTCTCTCCACAACATTAAAGTAAAATCCTGTACGATTACAGTATTTATGACAGAATTAAAAACTAAGATATAAATTAAAATATGAATATAGATAATCTTGTTTATTAATATGTAGAATGTGACTGCTAAAAGAATAGATTCCTTCATGCATTATGCAATGAATGGTTACGATTTGTGATTAACTGGTGCAAGTTTTTCAATGTACTGTAAAATGGGAATGAGAAGATGATTTTAAAAAAAGTTGGATGATGAATGACTAAATAAATGGGACTAACTGGATTATTCCATTGAAACTTTTCATGCATAGTGAATACCATGCAGTAGTGGGATATAATTATTTGATTCTGTGGTCGTGGGTAGATTTTCGACAGAATGACAACAGTTGATTCCAGAAATGTTTACATCGGAGATCAATTATTTCCTTGTCACATGAGATGACACACGAGAATTTTGCTCAATCAGTGCCAATGGCTTTCGCGTGTGTAAAGAGATTCATTAAATTCAATACAAGTCAGAACATGTATTGACTTCAAAATGAGGAGGTAAAGTCGAGGTCCATTGTAAATGATAAATGTTTTCCTGTGTGTTCATCAAATTAAAGCACATGCTGTTTCACGCTGACCAAATACCTTTGAAAGAGTTTTGTGCAGAAATCCCTTTAAACCTCTGAGAGATTTAGTAATCTTTCTGAATCACTGTTAACAGGCACCGTTCTGAGCAGGAAGCCACTCATATGTGCAAATATTCGAGAGAAGCATTCATGCTTATGAGGTGTAGAGTCATACTCTGAACTACAGATGTTGCATTTAGTAGAATCATACCATCACGGTTAGAGCTGGCACATTTCATTAATGAAGGGACTGTTTTCCACTTTGTTTGCAGTTGAAATTGTGTCAATTATTGCAATGTGATAACTCTAACCACGACGTATGTTTGGACTGAATGCAACATCGTTAAGTTGGGGTCTAATAAATGTTCGAGATATGTATGGAATACAACTGTTTATTTTATTCAGTTTCATTTTGTTTATTTTTGCCATTGATGTTTCAAAAGGACGAGAGCTAATTTACTCGCCTCAACGACAGCACCTCAGAGGTCAACAGAGATCTTAGTTTATACAGGCAGAACAAGTGCGGTGATGGTATGTAAAAAAATACCGTGTTAAAATATGGAAACTCAGCAGTGCCTCTATCCCTCGTGAGTATTGGTTTAGCTTCATTCCACAGACCTTGGAACTACTAAGATTATTGTGTTTACCTCTTGTGGACTTGTGACGAATACTTCATTTGTGGACATTTGACGGTTGCTCTCGGTGTCGTGTTGCACATTGTTGATGATGTTATAACAGCTATAATTGCAACACTGAAAACGGTGGATGAAGACTGACCAAATAACTGGGACGAACTGGATTATTGTGTTGAAATGAAAACTGTGCAGATTCTGTTGGTGAATGCATTGCAATGCAAACTATAGTCATGGTCAATTTGAAACCTTCATCCCTGTTCAGCGACCTCTCCCACGAAGCATAAGGCTGTGGATTGGAAGGACACAATAAAGCAATTTAGATTTATTGAAGATTGCGTTACACTGTCCAATCCAGTATCCATTTTCTAAATTCTGCAGCTTTCTAGACTTTCTTTACGTACATTGCACTTATAAAATCCAAGTGCAATTGAGGTAAATAAGACCGACCTTATGATTAGGTAAAGGAAAGGTAACATAGTGACTCAATTGGGATCCCACCTTTTAAAGCGTTTAGGAGATAAATTGAGCGCCTTTTGATAAAACCAAAATGTGTTGCATAGGACAGCTCATGACCAGAGTGGGAGAATATTACCGGGGATCTGACTGGGATGGAAAATTACAGCTATGAAGAGAGATTGGATCGGATCATGCAATTTTCATTGGAACAGAAATGTTGAAGGGAGAAATGGTAAAGGTATATACGATTATTATGAGAATGAGAAAATAATAAGAAAGAAGCGTTAGTTGAAGGTCAGGAACATTGGCCAAAGTTTTAGGTGCAAGCTTATTTAGAGGAGATTTGAGGATTTTATTTCTTCCTGGAATTTTGTGGGCTCGGGATGGAGTATCTGAGACGCGATTACCAAGAGGCTGCTTGAGGCGGCTGACCTACTAACCATTAAAATAGGTTTTGAATGAGCCTTTGATATATTTATATATTCAATCGTGCTGGCCGCATGCTGAAATGTGGGATGTGTATATTGGTGAAGTTTCATCAGTAGAAACTTGTTGGTCCACCATCATTCGCCTGTATTAAATATTCTGTGATTCTGCAGAGGTTAGAAACATTTCTTCTGAACATAATGTCTATCCTGTGGATTTGACTTCCTGTAATATCCTACATGAGTCAATTTTATTGAAGAGGACTTGAACCTCAGGAGTCTACCATGCGATTTAGAATCCACATCCCTTCTCTATGTCATCAGAACAACAAATTTATAACGTTAGTCAAAAAAGAGGATTTTCAGAGATTTGTGCAGATTTTCTTTCAATGGCACCCCTGAAAGACTGTTATTGATTTTATTCAGATTGCCTGTAGTAAATATTCATATATCTAATGAGTTTTGGAAAATGTCACTAGCACCCAAATCATATAGCTCCAAATTCCCTTGAACAACTGGCAAGACTGAATGAGCTCGAAAAGGTGGTTTATTAATTTTAAATGAAGCCTGCAATCGAAATCTCCTTGCGAACTTGCCCTTCTCCATGTCTTCAGCAAGTGCAGTAAGCTAGCCCAAGTTCATGAAAATAACGTATTGAATATCTAAGGTAATCAGGAATCAATATTCTGCTTTGTCTTTGAACCAGACTCGGCTTAGAAAAAAGTGTTTACGTAAAGTACACGGAGCTCGTTGGAAATGTTATGAACGGTTTCACTTCAGTTCTGTTTCTGTACATACATCTTTGTTATGCATTGTTTTTTGAAACGAAGTTGCCAAATCAACTCTTTTTGTATGTCCACGTTTAGCAGCTTACTTCTATTTTGAAGTATCATTGCAATCCAGTTGAGCACGGCATTGGTGTTTCAGAATTAAGCACCTGTGGAAATCACATAGAATCCCGACAGTGTTGAAATAGGTTAATTGTCCAAGCAAGTCCAAACCGACACTTCGAAGAGTACCCCACCCAGACCAATTCCTCTACAACTACACAACCACTTAATGGAGGAGCAGTGTTCCAAAAGCTAGTGCGTCCAATTAAACATGTTGGACTAAAACCTGGTGTTGTGTTATTTTTAAATTTGTCCAACCACTATCGATCTACATTTCTCCGGACTAATGCACCTAGACTTCCACATCGCTGAACACGATGGGTATATTAGTTTTGTGAATCTAACCAAACTGTACATCTTGGGACTCTGGGAAGAAACAGAGGCACCTGGCGGAAACCCCCGAAGACACGGGGAGAATTATCAAACTCCACATAGATAGTCACGTGAGACTACAATCGAATCCGGGCATACCTAGCGTACTGAGGCAGGAGTGCTGAACTCTGAGTCCACTGTACCAACCTAATGATGCTGCATTTTAACGAAGTCAGATATTCTGTAATTCTGTTAAATACTTCGTATCACTTGCACCTCTTGGCCTTCATTTTCACTTTACCTGTGCATTTTCAAGCGGAAGTTGTTGGGATCAGTTTCTGCTCAGTTAATTTGAGTTTCATTGCCTTGCATGTGGTCTTATTCAATAAAAATCCTAAGGCGAAGTTACCATGATTAAAGTATCTGATATGCTCGCAAGTTTTACATTTTGAAAATCTTGTATGAAGGCAACTTAGAAAACCATCATTGTAATCATTATCATGACTATATTGAAAAATCTTCAAGTAGACCTTCCTCCCCCATGTTCATGTTTGTCAGTATTCAGACAATTTGATTCACAACAATTGACAGACCATGCTGACAAGACAATCGCTGTGACTAATCAGAGAGGTTAGGTCGATGGAAGCCACAGAGGCAAAGAAAAATCGTCAGAGAAATAGAAATCAAAAGACTGATCTTAGCATGCGTCAAAATATGATCCAGACTTTCCAGCGCCATGACAACCATTGCAATAATCAGTTAATGAAATATTGCAGCATTGAACAACGCTAGCATGGAAGCTTGCAACAAATGGACAAAACCATACCCGCTCAAATTATTTTACTACAGTCGCCTGCACCCTATGTTTTCTTATTTTAAAGGGAGATGTGAAGTGCGGTTTTCCAGCTGTAATGCTATGTGTTATCGTACACCATGTTGAGCAGAAGACAACTTATATAAACACTATCTTTAAAACAGAAACAAAAGAAAGAGGAATTTAAAATAAATTTACCATTTGAATAAGTCAAGGAATAATAGTTAAAGTACCTGTTACGAATTAACTGTTGCAATTTAGTTACATCCTATAAACACCTCCCTGGCAAAAAGACAAATTCAGAAACATATTCTACATCCGGTTCTACAAACCAGGAGGAAAGAAATAACAAGAGACGTTTCAGTCAAAATAACAGCAAGACATATTCACTGAAGCGTCCAATTCTTTCAGACTCAAACGGTTGTGAAGCTTAAAGCTACAAAAAAAAATCTGGGATGTCCAGTCTGTGAGAGCTGGCCATGATCAGGCTGCTTCTATTACCCCAGGTTTAAAAAAAAGGCCGTAAAGCTGTTTACTTTAGTCAAATTCAGTCCTTTGTTCTTCACCTCTGCTTTACAACCTTTCGTTTCAGTCCAGTATGAACAACAATTTCGCAACATGCTTTTGATTTGATAGCACAGTCACAAGAGAAGGAGAATCTTTAGAAAGGATTAGAGACATTCTGGAACAACGGGAGTGAACAATGCCAGTCACATTATCTGTCGAAGTTTTTGAACTTCTTTGAATATTGGTAGTGAGTCAATCCAAAGATGAAACAAGAAAGTACAGCTGTTAGTTCTAAATAAAAGCAAATCTCATTGATTTCAAATACAATCACATCTAATGTACAAAACATCACCGAAACATAACATTTCTTTTCAATTAAATTATTGATGTTGAAGTAGAGATTGTTCAAAGTTTTAAATAAATCAAAAAAGTATTGTCAGATGTTAGAAAACGATTACTGGAGTGAATTTGTACGAAACATGAAATAGGTATCACAGATCCTTCATATTCTACAAACTAGATTTGGGAAAATGGAAAGTTTGCATGACCGTCACAAAAACATACAAGTTATGGCCAGCAAATGGGAAACTGCCCAAGAGATGTCAGAACATTAGCAGTTTGCCACATTGAAGCCTAAATAATTCACACTGTTCTGGAATGATTTCGGAATTGTTGGATATAATCTCTGCATCATTGATGAAAATAGAGGAATCTGAACATGGACAACAGAACATAACTCCTGAAATGAGGCATTTTGTCATTATCTTATTCATTCTGAATAGGAAACAAAAGTCACACTGAACATTAATGACCTCAACTTTTCATATTCATAACCAATGTGAATTTTCATGACTGGGTCTTTTTGCGAGTGACTTTAACTTGCTGACACAGAATAAAATAGCATTGATTTCGAATCTCTCGAATGGAAAGTCAGCAGGAATATATCGAGCTCGTCAATAACAGTGCAGTTGTGTTTAACTGGACGCTATTGTTATGAATACTTATAATTGCGCTGAAAATAATTTGCCATCTCAAGATGATTTGGGGACAATAAACATGTGAAGAAACTGAGGACTGCAGATGCTGCAGATCAGAGTCAAGATTAGAGTGGTGCTGGAAAAGCACAGCAGGTCAGGCAGAATCCAAGGACCAGGAAAAGCGAGGTTTCGGGCAAAACCCTTTCATCAGGAATCATTCAAGAAGAGAAGTTGGGTTGTCTTTTGCATATAAAAAAAAGTAGTCTTGATGATTCATCGGGTCGAATAAATGGAAAGAGCTCTGAGGAAGTTCAGCAGGGTAATAGCGTGGTGTGGTATTCTGTAGACTTGTATCGTTTACTACTTCCTGAAATTTGCATAAGTCTCATCAGTCGTGAATTTTGCTTTGTCTTAGAACTGCAGCAAATCTGTTGATGGAGTTTCAACTGTTTAAAATCGTGGCATGATCTCAAACATAGATATGCTCCAAGTAAATTAATGACCTGGACTTGCCAGAATCACAACTGGGAATTATGCATGAGCGGCCTGTGGAAGTTCTGAAGTTCCTGAAGGATATGCACAGGCATTTCAGTGTTCTGCTGGGCATTTCGTCTTTGCTTGGAAATGCCTAGAATTCTCCTTAAACTAATAACATACGTAAATTAAGTAAATAGTTAGGAGTTTTTAGGTAATTTAGTGCCTCGTTTACCTCTTCAGTCAATGTGAAACTGGCTTCACACACGGCACAAGCAAATATTACTTTGTGTCACTTACTGTCTGTGCATTTACAAGACCTCTCCTCAGTGTGAATACGTTGATGCCAATTCAAGAACAATGCAACACTTCCTGCAGTCTGCACATTTAAAATATCTCTCTACAGTGTGAAATTGCTGGATTTTCAGCAGGTTGGTTGACGAGGTCAACACCATCCCACACGAGGAACAGCAGAACGGTGTGTCGCTGTGTGTACCTGCTCGTGCTTCATGAGTTGAGAGTGTGCTGCTGGAAAAGTATTGCAATCTCTACTTTCTCCTAGGCGTTCCATGAGGTCACAGCTGCAAATGTGTTGCTGGTCAAAGCACAGCAGGCCAGGCAGCATCTCAGGAATAGATAATTCGACGTTTCGAGCATAAGCCCTGTTCCATGAGGTCAGATAATCACCCGAGCCCAGTCCCACACAGAGAGCAGTTGAATGCTCTCTCCTTCGAATTGAACACGGTGGTGGGACATTAGGTCCCTGGAGGATGTGAAGCTTTTCCCAAATGCTTGTCATTTAAAAAAAAGTATCCTATTCATGTGAGCACATTAATGGAACATGATGTCCGCAGACATTTGACAACATTTTCTACAGTCATGGCATTTAAATGTCTCTCATTAATGGGAGTGTGTTCATGTGATATCAATTACATGGATATTGTAAAGTAATTTGCACAGTTTTGGTATTGCAATGGTATCTGGCCAGTGGAAACAAGCTAACCTTGCTGCAGTTAAGATGATTAAATGATTCCCTTCCCGCACACTGAGCAGGTGAATCGCCTGTTATGGTATGACTGCACGATGAGTTTCCAGCCCAGAACGGGAAATGAACTCCGCTGCGCAATCATCACATTTCCACAGATTCTCCCCAGTGTTCCTGCAGTTGTCACTTGCGAGTTTTGGTTATTTGGCAGAAACTTTGTCCTCACAAACAACACGTGTACGATTTCTCCCCACTGTGAACGGGGCATTTTCCTTCAGTGTTCAATTTCCGATCCCATTCCATTTATGATCAAATAGGTGAATCCATCAGATGTTGATATGATGGTAGTTTTTTGTAAATCTTAACGTTCTAACACATGTAAAATTTATGTCAAACAAAACACAATAACTGAGACAGAATCTCACAAAAACTCTGGCGTGTGAAGATAAGGATTGAACGTGAGTGATGTGAGACACCTATAACTTGCCAAAAGGTTTTTTTCAGAATCTTCCATACTCTCAGCCTCCACCACTGGAAGACTGAGCGTAACAATTTGAGCCTCATGCCTCAGGAAGGATGTATTAGCATTGGGCAGGTGCACAAGATGTTCATGAGAAAAATCCCCGGAATTAAAGACTCAACGTATGAAGAACGTTTGTGGGACCTAGGACTATACTTGTTCGAGTTTCGAAGTTTGAGAGGTACACTGATTCAAACTTACAGAAAGCTGAACGGCCTGGACAGACTAGACGGTGGGTAGATTTTTCCTCTGGCATGAGCGACGAAATTCTGAAGGCACAGTCAAAAGAGTAAGTTATATTTAATTTGAAGATAACGAGAAAGTTCTTCATCCAAAGAATGGTGATTCTTTGGAATGCATTGCACAGAGGGCTGTTGGGTCAGTGTCATTGAGTATCTTTAAACCAGAGAGAGAGAGAGAGAGATCGACTCTTTATTAAGGGAGAAAGGAGTGCAAAACAAACTTACCTGCCATGATTGAATGGCAGAACAACTCGATAGTCCGAATGGCCTAATTTTTGCGCCTATATTTTGATCTTATGATGTTACAGTTTTAAGAAGAAAAGCTGCAAGTTTGGCACGTGCCTTCCACCGTGCTCTCATCGTTGAGGTACAGCACTGTCACTTATGTTTACTGAGTTTGATTCCAAGTCGGGGAATGAGGATTTATTGTTCCTGTAAAACTCTAAAAATGAATACGAATTCTTGACATTCAAAACAGCAAAGATAACAGCTCTGTCAGAATTAGTGAACCGTTTCATATCAGGGATGTAAGCAAACCGGAGGAAGTGCTGAAATTCATTGCCTTAGACGGCTCAGACACAGTATACAGCATTTGCTTCTATTGAGCCTTTTAAATATTTAATTTGTAGCCTCCAGGAATGTTAGATTTCTCACAGTCTTGTCACAGAGTGCCTAATATCAGAATTTGTGTTGCACATTTAAGACAGAGATGAGACAGAATTGAGGAATGAATTACTACAGATAAATGAATCTGTACTGAAATCAAAATACAAGTACTGGAGATTGCCGCGGGTCAAGCAGCATCCATGCAGGGAAAGCAAGCTAATGTTTTCAGTCAAGGTGACCCTTCATGAGGACTGATGTGAAGTGTGACGAGGGCAGCATTGATGCAACATTGGGAGGGTTTTTGTGTACGGGGGGAGGTGGAAGGATGTTAATAGTTCAGATGAAGAGATAGCAATGTGGGAATGGGAGAACAATGGTGTGATTGTGAAGCCACTCCCATTCCTTCCCTTTCTTTTAGCTTTACCTGTTACCATCTCTGTCACCATATCATCTCTCCTCGCCCCGTACTCCAGTGGGGGACTTTTTTATTTCCAGTTTGGGTGTTAGACTCACCCTTGTTCTGTCACTCCCCCATTCCTGTAGAATTCTTTACAGGATGGGCTGTTGGTCTGGGTCATTATGAATATTCAAGGTGAAATTTCAATCAGTAATGTAATAAAGGGTGATAAAGACAGGAGAGTGCAGTTTGGGTTTATCGAATCAGACATGAGCTTATGAAATGGCAGAATAGATCTGATGAGGTGAATGGTCCCTTCTTATTTCTAAAATAAGTTGTGTTGTGTTAATATGAATCTGCAAAATTGACTTGAGTAAAGCTTGTGGAGTTAAAAATGCATGGATCCCCTCCGGGCACTGAACTGATGTGAGATATTCAAAGCTGCAAATTCAAAGGACAGCACACGAATGACGGAAATTGTAGATGATTAATCTGGAGTAGCCAACATACCAGGGACAAAAGGAAAACTGATCTTAAGCACACACATTGAGCTTGACTCCACTAGACCCATAGGCATCTCGCACAATCCACCATGGCCCTTCCCTTTTCCTGTCCTCCCCTAGGTCCTTGTTTTGCACGTCAGGCAAGAACAGCTGGCATTGCCGATGAGGAACTGCAACGTGCAGGGAAGCGATTCCACATTGTCCCCGATTACATTTTGCTTTGAAAAATCTCAGAGCATTTCATGTTGATTACTGTAAATGGTAACTATTACAGGCCATGGCAATAAAGAAACTGAATTCGAATTGCTGGACTAGCCAGGAATATCTCTATTTATATCATCCTGGAAAGTGTCTGATTTAACATTGCATTCTGCCATTTTCCAGACATGACCACTTTGTGTCTGTCTCAGTTTTATTACATTTGCTTGGTTTATGATCGATAGTCTACCCATTTATCTTTACCTTGCATTTTTGTAATGCTTGAAACCTCTCTCAGATGATAATATATTGGCTTTGTAGCTGAATGGTTAACCTTGTTCACCAAAAATGTACTTTAAATGCCCCGTTCCTGTTTGTGCTTCCAGGAATTTGAGGAAGACGATGCGGATGGACAGGAAGCACCTGACGTAAGCAATGTTCCAGTTTGGCAGGAAGAAAGAAGTGAAGAATTATAATCTGCAGAGTGATGGAGGAGTAACGTGACACGGGAGTGACCTCATGGTGCCTTTCCCTGCAATAAACAGGCACTGATTTTGAAGATTGAACTCAATATCGGGCAAATGGGTGAAATCCTACTTTCTGGGGGCTAGTCTCTCATTGGACCTCTGTCACTCTGGGGAAATGTGTCTGGGCGTTTCTGTCCGTGGATCAAAATGAACTTCAATTTCTCAAGAGAGCGGGAACACAGTTTTTATCTGAAAACTCGGTCTCATTCTGTCGTTGGAGATTAAAATGTTACAGAAAAAAAATTCAGATAAGCATTTGTAACGTCAAAACACGTAAGACTACGGGCCATGTGTAGATAACTGCGTTAATGTGTCTATTTTTCTTGTTGTGAACATTCGACGAGACAATCATTTTGGTGAAAAAATTTATCTCCAATGAAAAAAAAACAAAGGTTGTGTCATGTAGAAACGACACAAAGACTGACGTAGTCAACAGTCGTGTTCTAGGTGTTCGGATTCAGCGCTTCAAACCAACGCTGCCGTTCAATTCCAGTTCAGAACAACAAGCTTTTTGATCTTTTCCTGCATTCTCCCAAGCCGTCACACTAACTCTTCTGCACTCTCCTCCACTGTCACGCTCACATACCTGTAAACTCGCCCACCATCTCACTCACTCCGCAGTGCAATCCACCATCAATGCGTGTACTCCCGCACTCGCCCACCATTATGTGTAATCCCCCCACGCTATCCCCTCACGAAGAAAGAAATCCCTGTTCACTCGTCAACTATCACACAAACTCCACCGTTCAATCCCCTACCATCACGCTCAGTCCTCACACAGTCCGCCAGCATCATGTTTACTCTCCAGATCACTCTCCCATGGTCAGGCGCACTCCCAAATTCACTCCCAAACTATCACGCTCTTTCTTCCGCACACACCAACATCGTTCTGCTCACTCCACTGCACTGTAGCCCACCATCACGCTCACTTCCGTGTAATCACGCCAGTATCCCGCACACAGCCCTGTATATTCCCCCACTTTCATGATCAATCCGCCACACACCCTCACACCATCATGCTCACTCTTCCAAACAAGCTGCCACCATTACACTCAAAGGCCCCACACACTTCCAAATAATATTGCTCAGTGAGCCGCACTCTCCCACAAAATTACACCCACTCTTCCGCACACATCTCCACCATCCTGCTTATGCAACTGCACAGTGCCAACCGTCACACTCATTGCCCTACATTCTGCCCGAGCATTCTGATCTCTGTGTAGGACACGCAACCTCCTTCATTCTCACTCACCCGTATATAACACTGCTCATTTTCTGACTGTCACTCACACACACCCACTCGACTCCAAATTCATTCTCATTGTGCGCATTTTCTCCCAGTATCACGCTTCTTGCCTGGACACAACTGAGGACATTTCCTCAAAAGTCACGCTAAATCGACTGCACATTCCCACACTGTCATGCTCACTCCCTCACACACTCAATCACAGTCACGTACACTGTGCTGAACACACCCCCACCATCCCACTCACTCTGCTGCATAATTCATGATCATCACGTTCACTCCATCGTGCACTCTCCACCATCACGCTCATTTCCAAGCAAAATTACCCATCATCATGCACACTCTCCAATCTCTTTCCCAACACCACACTTACTTCCTCTTACTTTCGCTCACCGTTGTACTCACTCCCCTGCACATTGCCCCACGATGACGCTCAATCCCGTGTGTAGTCCTCCACCATCAGTTTCAATCATCCACCATCATTTTCATTCACCCATATACTTACTTACCGGAAGGATCAACCCGTTTCTCCAATGCCATCTTTCTCCAATGCCATCTTTCATACTGTCCCGTACATTGCCCCAACATGATGTTCGCTCCCCACTGTCTCACATATAACCTTGCTCACTCCCCAACATTACGCTCGTTCCTGCATACTTCCTACCCCCATAAACACCAGCTGCAAACCCGCACACCATCGCTCACAGTCCCCTGCACATGCCCCACCATCAACCTCATAGTGAAGCATACTCCATCAATGTAATCTCTCACTCTCAGGCACACTCCAACACTGTCATCTCACGGCCGTGCACAAGCCCCCGCCATCATGTTCTCTCCCTGTGCACTCCCACACTATCAAGCATACTCTCCCTCAAATGCTCCTAACATCATACCTACTATCCAGCACTCTACCCACTGTTATTCTCAAACCTTTGCACTCACCCGCCCCCACATATTTCCCCACAGTCTCTTTGACTCCACTGCACAATCCCTACCTCACACTCACTCTCCATGTACACTCACACAGTCACGCAGACTCCTGCGCACACTCCTCCACCATCAAACTCACTCAAATGTGCAGTTCTTCCCTGCAACGCTCCAAATCCGTCACACTGACGCAGCCGCACATACCCCAATTATCAGACGCACCACGCCATCATGTGCATTACTCCACCATCTCCTCTCTGCAAAGTTCACTCCATTGCGCAGTTCCACACAAACACACTTATGCCCCCACATACTTCACCAGGGTCAAGCTCGCTCCCCTGTACACTTACCCACTGTTACACGCACTGCCCCACACTCGCCCAGCATGATGCTCAGTGTCCCGCACACTCCTCCATCATCATGACCACTCTCCTGCACACAAACCCACTCAATCCATCACTGACAGTCGCACTCTCCCGCACGCACCCCTACCATCATGCTCACCCCTTGCACACTCTGCCAGTGTCATGTTTACTCCCACGCACACACCCACACAATCCTAATTGCTTCCTGAACACTTGCCTACCATTATGCTCACTCACCCGCACACTCCCCCACCATTAAGTGGATTCCTGGCACAGTCATCCGCCATAACGTTCTGAACCGCACACAGTCCCTCAAAGACTTGCTTACTAAAATGCATCCTCACCCAGTGTCATGCTCACTCCCCTGAAATTACCCACTGCCACCATCACTGACCCACGCATTCCTTCACCATCACGGTCACTCCCCCGCACACATTCTCACCATCACCCTCACTCCTCAGCACACTTTCCTAAAACCATCGTCGCTCCTTCATACATTTCCCGGCATACTCCTTTGAATGCTTCCACAAAACCATATGCACACTCCTACACTATCCTGCTGAGTACCCCACACAGTCCTCCAGTGCCATTCTTCCTCCCACACATACTTGGCGAACATCACTATCACTCACACACACATCCCAGCACACTCTCTCACCATGACATTCAAGTCAATTGCTACGTTCATTCCGGCACACACTGTTATGCTTCCTTCCTGTTCACTCCCTCACAGTTTTGCACACTGCCTAGCCCACTCCCCCACATTTATCTTCGATCAAAACCACCATGTACACTCTCCTACTCACTCTCCTGTTACCCTCACTCCCTCACACTATCAGTCACTCTCACCCTTACTCCCTGCATACACTCGCACCACCACTTTCACACCAGCAAGTACTCACACATCATCATAATCACGCACACGCACGTGCACACTCGCCCACCAGCTGGTGCAGGACACTGCAAATTCCCAACACCATCTCCCTCACACTTCTGTAAACTCTTCTAGCAGAACAGTCACAATGCTGCAAAGTCACCCACTGTTAAACTCAGTAAAATGCACACTCTTGCATATTCATGCTCACTACCATGCACACAGCACCAATATCACACAAGTACCCCCACACACTCCCATTCCATCATGTTCACTCCCCTGAATACTCACGCATCATCATGTTCAATCCTCCAGACAATCTCGCAGCTTCCCAATTAATCGCTCACATACTCCCCACCATCATATACCCTCCTATTCACAGTCCCACCATCACGCCCACTCATGGTCTCCTCCCTAAACATGTACTCCACCTCAAACTCACCAACTGTCATGACTACTCCGGCCGAACATACCCCATCGTCAAACTTATTCCTCGATATTTGCCGTCATCGTTACAGTCACTGGTTGCACACGCCCCCACTGGCATACTCACGACCCTGCCCTCTTCCTAACCATCAATCTCATTCCCTCGCACAATCATGCACCATCAAAATCACGCTTCCTCATACTTTTCCACAGCCACACTCACTCCCTCACACATGTGACCACTGTTGTGCTCACGCCCCCGCACGTGCTCCCAAAATCACACACAGTGTTCCACTCTCTCCAAATATCCCTGTCACTTGCTGGTACACAACACCTTATACTCGCCCAGCATCACTGCCCTCTCTTGCACTCAATACCGCTCAGGAGCCCACCATAACAATCCCTCGTGTACACAATTGCCCACCATTTAGGTCATACTCCAACACACACCTCCAACGTCATGCTCACTCTCTCACACCCAAAACTTGCATCACGCGATCTCCCACATGCAGTCCCGTATATACCGTGCTCTCTCCCGCAAACTGACCATCCATTATACCCGACCTAATAATAATCCAGCATCACATCACTACCCCGCGCACTCACGCTACTTCTACTCCAACTTCACCTCACACGCCACCACTATACTGCTTTCTCTGCCACACACTCCCCACCCTCGTCACCCTCACGCACTCGTAAAATTTCCCATACACTCACACCCACACTCACTCTCACATGACCCTCAATATCCCTCACATCCCAACATTTTCCCCTGCACTCTGATGCACATTTATGAATGGCACGCCCATTCATTTATACACACCCCGTGAACTCCATCGTAAACTCCACCACTGTCATGCCCTCTTCCTCATATTCTGTCACACGAACACAATTAACATTCCACATTCCTGCGACCTTCACACTCACTCCACTGTACTTTCCCTAACCATTAATGTCAGTTGTTGCACACTCATCTACCGTCATGCTCTCTTCCAGACACTCCCATAGCAATAGTGACATCCCCTCGCATTCATATACAATCAGGTATACTCCCCCGGACACTCCCCCACCATCCATCTCGCTCCCACCACACTGCAACCCCAGTCTCATTACACAACACACTCTCAAAACCATCACGCACACTTCCAACACGATCCCCCAAAATCATTTCCGTTCCCATGTGCACTCTCTCACCTCCACACTCAAGCACTGTACGTTCCTTCACCATCACACAGAATCCCTGCACACTCCCATACTGTCGTCCTAACTCCCCCACACAATCTCTGACGGTCGCAATCACTCTCAAGCACACTCCCACGCCGTCACAGTCACTTCTCCGCACACTACACCAGCGTCACTCACAATTCCCGCACGCCTACCCTTCGTAATGCTGAATACTCTGCACACTCCGACGGTGCCACCATCACCTCTTGCCAATTACCTGTCTTCAATTTTATTCAACTGCATGCACACACGCACTCGGTGCCCAAACATTCCCCCACTGTAAAGTTCACTCCCTTGCACACTCGCACAACATCACACTCACTCCCCCTCACAATCATTAATCATCACGCTCAGCCCACACCACATTCAATCATCATTATTCAATCTCAGTACACTGCATCACTATTAAGTACCATCCCCATTTACTCCAAAATCCTCTTGCACAATGCCTCCCATTTTGCCCCACTGTCATGCTCACTCTCTACTGTGTCATTCATTACCACGCTTACTCCCCCAACATTACTCTCAGTCTAACGCACATGCCACACCTTCAGTCTAACTCTTCACACACTACTCCACCATCGTGCCTTCACTCCTGCACACTACCCTTCCATCAACCTCACAACAAAGCACACCACGTCACCGCAACTCTCACTCTCAGGCACATTCCAATACTCTCAGTCTCAATGCACTGCACACGCCCTCACCATCATGTTCATTTTCTGCACACTCTCACATCGTCTTGTGCACTCTCCCGCACAGTGTCCCACCATTACACTTACTAACTAGACATCTCCTGCAACACCACTGTCGCTCCCTTGCATAAACCTGCACAATCACATCAGGCCCCGTGTATCTCTCCAAAGATATGTTCACTCCCCCACCCACTCCCCAAACTCTCACTCACTTCCTGTGCACACTCATACGGTCACGCACATTCATCTGCACATTCCCACACCGTCAACTTAACTCCAATGTATCCTCCCTCATCTCCCCACTCACTCCCCTGCGCACTCCAACACCATCACACTTACTCGGACACACACATCCGGTCATCATCAGACTCACCTCATCACGCACTCTTCCACCGTCATGCAAACAACTCCTCCCTGTCCCCCTTTGCCTCTTTATCTCCCTTGCACAGTCCTGCAACAACACACTAACACTCCCACACACTCTGCCACACCAATCTGTTCACTCCGAAACCAAGGCTCATACTCTCCTGCACACTCGACCAACGTCATGCTCACTTCCTTGCACGCAACCCCAGCATCATGCTCACTCCCATGTGCACTCTTGTTGCATCCCGATCACACTCTCTAGCAATTCCCCACCATAGCACTCAATCAACCGCTCACTCTCCCAGTGGCACATTTTTTGCTCCCCAATCTCACCCCACTGTCACGTTCACTCCCTCAAACTCCACCACCATCCTCCACATTTTGCCGCACACTTCCCCAATTTCACAGTCATTCCCTCACATTCTGTCCCACACATTCCCCAGACACTTATCCCAGCGTCACACTCATTGTCCCTTAAACACCAATAACATCCCGAGTACTCGGCAGCACAATCTACAGCTGTCACTCTCATTCCCTCATACACGCCCCAGAAATTCCAACACCTTCAATGTCACTGCCTCACACACATCCTACACACACCGCACATCCACCACCAAACACATCCCCAACTTCATTCTCTCTCCGGGTCATCCTCATCCAATGTCACGTTCACTCCTGTTCCTACTGCCACGCAATCACGCTAAGTCATTGGCACACTTCCAAACTGTAAAACTCAAACTCCTGCTCACGCCACAACTACCAAGTACACACTCCGTTCAGTTGCCACCAACATTCACACTGCCACCTGCACACACCAACAAATATGCTGATTCCCTGCACGCTTCTCTACTGTCAAAAGTACTGCCCCGTTCACTCCCCCACGATTACACCTACTCCCCGATTCACTCCATATCAAATTCACAGAAGCCTGCTTACCCTCCCACATTACACACATTTCCCACAAGCACCCACACCATCCTGTTCACTCCCCCGCATTGAAGAGAACTATTACGCTCAATCCCCTGTACTCTCCCGCAGAATTCTGCACACAAACCTGCTCCTCCTCAACTGTCATGCTCACTCTGCCAAACAATCCTGCACGGCTATTCTGACTCCAGGCTCACTCCACACCATCATTTCCAAGGTCCCAATCACTTACCCAGTGTTACATTCACTCCCCAAAGACACCCGCAAAATTACACTCAATACCCAGTATACTCACCACAATACAGGGCTCACTCACATGCACACAATCACACGTACTTCCCACACGTCCCGCTTACTCGCATGCGCACTGTCGCAACGTGACAATCACCCCGCAAACACATCCCACATAGTTACGCCCACTCTCCTTCACTCTCCACCACTGTCACACTCAGTGTGCCGTACCCTCTTCCACTGTCACCTTCACTCTCTTAAATACAGCTCTGTTCATTCCTCCATCGTCAGTGTCACTGTGTCTCACAACCCCTCACACAGCCTCTTAGATTTCCCCACTAATCTGCACACACCCCCGCACACTTTCCTACTGCTAACACACTCAAATGCATACACCTTCGCCAAATCGCTCACTTACCGCACACTCCAACACCATCACACTGACTCCACTGCACATGCACCCAACAATTTTACACATCCTGGAGACTCCCACACCTTGACTCTCACTCATCAACTCAATCGCCCAGCGTCCCAGTAACTTTCTCACACAATCCAGCACCATCACACTCACGGTCCCACATGCGTTCACTCTCCCAAACACTTGCCCACCGTTATTCCCATTCCCTGACATTCTGTCCCAGGATCACGCTCTCTGCCCCGCATACTTCCCTCACCGTGACGTTCAACCACCAATCACAACACAGAATCCTCCCCCACACCAATGCTCACTCGCCCGCATACAACCCTGCTCACTCTCCCACAATCATGCTCAGTGCACCAAACACTCCACTGCCATCCCACATCCTCTTCTGCGCTCTCAATAATTTTCAAACACTCCACCTCCTAAAGAATGCAGCACCATGTGAACACCTCCGCACAATCCAACACCACCCTGATCATTCTCCCGCATTCTCCCCGACCATCGCGCTCACTCACTCACCACATTTACTATCTGTGACATTCACTCCATTGCCATGGTCCGTCCTGCTCACAACTCACCACCCTTCCGCCGACTCTGCCATGCATTCCAGCAGCGTCACTCTGCTTCCCTCAGAGGCTCATCTGCACATTCCCTCCGTCTCCCTCACTCTGAAACAAATTCTCCCTTGAATTCCCTAACACGCTCCCCCACAATTAAGTTCTCCCTCCCACACACTCTTACATCAACACACTCTATCATTCACACAAAACCCCGCCTCACACTCGCTTCCCCATACATTCAGAAGTTTTAACATCAATCGAGGCACACTCTCCCACTATCACAATAATGCCGCTTGCGCAAACCCACACCATCATTGCCGTTATACGCATACTCCAATAATGTCTCACTCAATCCTCCCCACACACAAACACCATCACATTTACGCCCCCGCACATTATTCCATCGTCAAACTCTCTCCCACATACATTCTGCCACCACCCAGCTCACTTCCCTGCACACTCGCACACCATCACGTTCACTCATCTGCATAAACCCCCACAGTCACGCTCACTTGCATAGACACTCCCCCATGATCACACACACTCCCCTACTCTTTCCATCACCCATGCAAACTGCCTGGTCACTCATCCACAATCACGCACACGAGTCCGCCTTCTTCCCCCACCATTACACACACTCCACAAGGAGACCTTGACGCCAGGTTCAGTTCCCTGCTCACTTCTCCATGATAGTGCACACTCCTAACTCACGAGCTGCCGACTTCACACACACAACCCTACGTTTCCACTCACTCCATCTTGCCCTCTCCACCCATATCCCACTCACTGTCTCACACACCCTACCAACATTATGCTGTCTCTGCCAGGTACTCGTGCTCATGTTCCCACGTCCCTGCCTACCATACGGCTCAGTGTCCTGCACACCTTGCCTCAGTTATGCACAGTTACCAACACACTCCAACAAATTTATTTTCATTGCCCCTCATAATCACCTACTATTGTGCTCTACACTTTGCACAACCGCGCAGTGTCAGCCATCGTCACGCCCATTCTCCCAGACACACGAACCCCACTGCACACTCCCTCCCACACACCCATAGAATCAAACAATTTTTTTTTCAGTATTCACACTGGAAAAAAAAGGCTCTCGCGGGATACTGGCTATTAGACCAAATGAGATTAAGTTTAACAAGGAGTAGGTATTAGCAATTCGAAAAAGAGTGAAAGTCCATAAGTCCCCTGGCCAAATGGGATTTACGTCGGATTCTCTGGGAACAGAGGCAGAGGATTGTGGAACCATTGGCTTTATTCTTTGTGTCGTCATTGTCTACAGGAATAATGACAGAAGACTGGAGGGAAGCAAATGTTGATCCTTTTTCGAAAGTGTAGGGACAACCCTGGTAATTGTAGACCATTCGACCTTACTTCGGTTCTGTGTAATGTGTCAGAAAATGTTACAAGAGATAGGATTTAAATAATCTAGGATGGAATAAGAATGATTAGTGATCGTAACCTCACAAACATTATTCAGATCTTTAAGAAGGCGACCAAACAGGTGGATGAGTGTAAAATGATTGCTGCGATGCATATGGATTTCAGTGAGGCGTTTGATAAGGTTCCCACGGTAGGCTGTTGTTTAAAATTCTAAGTTATCAGATTGAGAATGACTCAGCGGGTAAAATCCGAAATTGGTTAGCTGACAGAATATAGAGTGTGGTGGTTGATTGGAAATGTTTATCATGACGTTTGGGTACGAGTCCTACGCCGGAAGGCTCTGTTTTGTGTTGTCTGCTGTTTGTCCTTTTAAACATGTGGGTGGAGAAGGATGAGTGACTTAAATTGCGGATGACACTGCCTTTGTCAGAGTTGTGGATAGTGCTGAAAGATGTTATTAGTCACGGACGGACATATAACAGTTCCGGGATGTTTTAGGAAGTGTCCTGATGAGGGACATCCATTGCCCTCCACACGCTCTTCATTGATCAATCAGCTCCTGTCGATGCGAAAAATAAATCAGAGTAAGTGCTGAGGGTTGAAATGACACAGAGTGCACTGTTGGTCAGGTACTTCAATGTTGATCACCAAGAGTGTCTCCAAAAGCACATCACTGACTGAGCAGAACGAAGACTGAAAAGCACAGCAGGTAGACTGTGGAAAGTGATAGTTGAACAAGAGGGAAACACTCTCAACAAACTAATTGTCACAGATGGATCTGCCCCGAACAGTATCTGCAGGAGCAGCCAGCACACAGCTCTGGCGGTGGGAAAGTCTCAGCCTCATAGGAGGCAAACATTAAACATGGACACTGTGCAGACCATGTTCTGCTCTGTTCAATCAAGCTTACTGCCCAGAGTCGATCCATGTATTGACCAAAGCATTGCATTGCTGTGGTAACTGGGACACAGTATCTCTACAGCACGGGAGTTGTGCAAACCACAGCACTGGAATATTTTTCCATACCACTCTGTTTGAAGCACTCTCCAAAAGATGGAGATGAATTTTGTTACATTTTCCTCTTTAATGTGTTTTCATGTCCTCTTCAAATTTATACTGAGAATGAATTGTAAAGCCCGAGGTGAACAGTGGGTATGTTAATCTCCATTTGTTCGAATTGCAGGGACAACATTTCAAGGAATGTGACAAAACTGCTCTGAGTCTCCAAAGTCATTCTCCGGTGATGGGAAAAGCCATGAAATATCTGAAACATGGCAGCAGATTCGTAATGCTCCAGCCAGAGTATTTCTGCTTCACCCGTTCTTTTTACTTGCTTTTATTTTTTGTATTTCAGGAGGTTTTTTTTAATCTTTAACTTCTTGAATTTAAGCTGAAAGGAATGAAGGTGGCAAATCTTGGAGGGGAATTCCGGAGTCGAGTCGAATGCGGGAGACAATGCACCCAGCTTTGAAGCCCAACTTGGTCTGGAGACTGGGCTCAGTCCGGGCTGAAAACTGAGCTTGGTGCAGTCTGGCAATTCGGTGCTTGCTCAGACTGGGTGTATGGACAATAATTCCAGCGTTCTGTTTTTTAAACTGTTTATTCTTCCATTTTTCCTTCTTTCATTTTAGTATCAAGTGCTTAAGTATCTGTACCTCGATTATACACTCACTTTTGAGTGGAAACAGGCGTATGGCCAAACAACTCCACACAGACACGATGAAGAATAACCCTCACAGACCCATTCCCCGACCTTATTAATCAACATTTACCCGGATTATTGCACATGCCCTACACATTCATGAACAGTGTGAGCAAATTAGCATGACCAATTCACCGACTATGCACATCTTTGGATTGTGAGAGAAAGTAGAGCACGTGGACGAAACCCATGAAGACACCAAAACCGGTTCCCAGGAGCTGTGTGACACCAGCTCTAAAAACTGAGTTCCATGCTGACTGATCCTTGGATCTAACATGGTGCAGTAAGTGATGACATTAGAATACTTTCACTGCACTCATCATATTACACAGGCAAACAAACTAATTGAGTTCAAATTTGTGAGACTCATTGCATTTGATGCCTTTTCCAAACAAAGCTTTTGCTTGTGCTGTGGCGTGGAACAGCCATCAGAGGCTGGTATTACATAAATTTAAATCGAAGTCAGTGAAACAGGCGAAGAGGGAAAGAGAGTGAAAAGGGACCTTTTCATACCCTTTTCAATGAAATCACTCCCACAACGACAGAATCCCGAATGCTCAGAGATGCGGTTGCAAATTAATACAATAAAGCACACACACAAAGAAACAGGCAAACACGTCTACACATAACAACATTTAGACCCAAGCAAACATTTGCACGCTCAAGCCAACAGACTCATTAAATGTGACCATGAATAATCTGAACGAGACCTCTATATTATTTCCTCTTGGGAAATACGACAGGGCAGGTGGCTGAACCCTGAGAGGGAGAGAACTATAGGACCAATGGCCCTCATTCTATTATTTTGCGATTGTTCTGAAAATGAATATGCCTGGTGGAAAACTAAACATTATAAATTGGGACACGGATAATTTTGACAGTATTAGGCAAGGACGTTCAAAAGATGTTTGGGGGAAACTGTTTCTGGATAAATGAGTGGCTGACAAATAGCAGTCTTTCAAAACTGACAAAATGAGCGTTCGGGACAACATGTTGTTCTGATTGTGAAGGGCAATGCTTGCAGAAGGCATGAACAGTACAAGACCAGGGATACTGGGATTCTGATCAAGAAAAAAATGTAGGATTTATATGTCCGGTCCGGGCAGATGGAATTAGTTGAATCACTTGAAGAGCAGATGTCGGAGGACACTCATGACGAAAATCAGGAGAGCGGAAACGGGTGTATCGATGCTGCTCTTTTAACAAGGGAAAAGAGTCCTTTCCCTTTTGTAGAATGTCGTAAAAGATACAAATTCCGAAAAATCTGTGCCTGGAGGACTTTTAGTGGCAGGTTGATTTCAGGTAATAGACACGGTATCAGATGGAAGACTTTGGAGCCGTTTAAAAATAGACTTGCATTTTGAAAGGAGAGTGTGCAATTCTCCCAACTCAGAGTTCTCTGGTTTGGTTTGGTGATTTGGAACGTAAGAACATAACAGAACATGAGAACAAGGAGCAGGCGTATGCTGTCCAGCCCTTCGAACCTACTCTGTCATTCAAGAATATAATGGCTGATCGTTTTTGGACTCGCACTCTCGCTGTACCGGGGAATAACTTTATTTTTCAAAAAACGTCAACCTCAGCCTTAAAAACATTTGCTGAAGCAGCGTCAACTCAACATCAAGGACGCACAGGTAGTTGCATAGTAGCATGCTACAAAGATTTTTTTCCCATTCAAATAATAATCATTTCTACAGTTTCTCCTACTAAAATGTATGACTTCCCGTTAGTTAATACTGTGTTCCAACTGTAAGACCTCGGCCCACTCATTCAGTATATCTATGTCCCTCTGCAAATTCTCATAGTCCTGTGCACATTTTGCTGTGCCACCCAACATAGTGTCATCTGCAAAGATTGAAACTCCACACATAGTACCCAAATTCGAAATGATTTATCTAAATACTGAATAAATGAGGTCCCAACTCCGATCATTGAGGCACACCACTAGTCACTCATTGCATCATTCACTTAGTATAATCTAGTTGGTATTTGGACAGTATAAGTTATTTTCTATTCTGTTTGAGTTTTGTTTCATTTGTTCATGATGTCTATAAATTGTGTATTATTTACGTCTATGTAGAATGTCCACGTTAAATCTGCTTAAAACAACTGGTCATATTATGGCTTAGGCTACTTTCATGAATTATCTTGGGGGAAAGTGGGGCTCACCTTGTCCCTGAAAGATGGACGTTCTTTGCGGGTTTTGTTCGATACTTGCAAATTAGGATTGTACTGATAGACTCGAAGACTTCTTTTCGCGGTCAGAAGCATGGAATAGTGTAAATTGGATTGACTTTGGATTGAGTTCACCACTTGGTGCAACATCGAGGGTATGTACTGCAACGTAATGTTCAGCATAGCTATTAGTATGTTTGGTTCTGGGTGACGAATTCGGTTCGTTTTAACAATGCTTGGTACAACACTGGTCCTTTCATTCACCAATAATTTACTGGAGATAGAAGAAGTTACCTTGGGATTAAAAAATAATGTAATTAAGACCACACGGCTGGAGATAGCAGACAAGCTGGAGTTGGAGCTGCCTCCTCCATTGAGGAAAAGAGAGATAATTACAGCGATACCTCAGCATTTAAATTTGCTGGAACCGCTGTCAGAATCTTTAGTGACAGCTAAAATTCTGTTGAACATCTCACACCTTGATTTTGAGAGAAACGACATACAATTTCGTAAAAAAGAAGAGAGAAGAGAAAAAGAGAGAAAGATAGTGAAGGCAAAGAAATAGAAGTATAGAGAAAGAGAGAGAGAGAAGACAGTCTGGAGTTTGAACTTCAGAAAGTGACACTAAGAAAGGAGTTCAAACATTCACTTTCTGAAGCAGTGAGGACACACGTGAGTTGCAGAGAGTTAAAATGGCAAGGTTAGCAGGTGGAATGGCTGATGTTTATGAGTTGGTCCATAAATCAAAGTTTGGCTTTCCAAATCAATTTCAATCCGTGTGAGATAGGAATTTGCGAAAAGGAAAGGGAATGGTAAATCTTTTGACGATCAAAAGAACAATCGACAACAGGATAAAAAGGAATCCATTAAAGTGGAAAGAGAATTTTTAAAAACCTCCAGCGTTTCCACTGCAAAACAGATGTAGGCCTCATGAAATCACAGTGTTGGTGGTTACGGAAAAGCACTGGGAAGACAGATACAAAAGGATAAGCCAATGAATTTGGTTGGAGTGGCAACAAAAAGCACAGAGAAGGCAAAAACGCTGCACCAGAATGTATAAGCTCGTCAAAAGTTGATTAAGGAGCAGGCACCTGAAATTCTTAAACCATATGCTGTGAAGGTAAATTTTATTTGCATATGCCAGGAGCAGCAATGTAAGAGGTTACAATATTAAGAGGTACAGTATCCTCTCAACCTCTGATTTTGAAAGATGAGGGAATATGTCCGACTGAAGGGTTTTTTCCAGAAAAGGTGTTAGTGACGAGAATTCACGGTGAGACAGAAAAAAGCTTAACTATTAAAATGAGGGTAAAATGTCCAGTGAGGAGAGCAGAGAACACGAGAAAGGTAGCATCAGACGTTAAATACCGCGTTGAGGTCTAATTTTCAAAACTATTCAGATGATCGGAATAAAGGAATTCAGTTTGTGTGTTTTGTGATCAGTGAAGCGACAAAGGAATCAACAAAATAAAGTCCATTTTAATTACTCTTTGGGATGAAGAGAGAAGACCACTAAAATTGCTTGAAGAATAATTGATAAGTCAGAATTTGCAGACCCCGCATATGGGCAATGCGTCAAATTTTCGGTAATACCTAGATTGGGGGAGTTGGCTATATAGCGTTTGAATATATTACGGCACTCAAAGGAACAGGAAGCAGACAAGAAATCAAAAACTGCAATAATTGCTACGGGGATAAGGTTTTCGTGGTATTTGCAGTGTTTTGAGAAAATTATCAAGTTGAAAGCAAAATTATTTGGGGTGAACTCCGGACAGAATGGAATCTCACGGAGTGTGGCATGTGAATATATTCAAAAGATGGTCTGTCAGGGAAGAAAAGCAGGAGGACACTGTGTGATTGATTACAACACAGAAGGGGAAAAAAAACAATTCCAGAGGATTCTAAATTGGACATATTCAAATTAAATTGGACAATGTGCAAGTTGTCAGAACTGGGATAAATTATTCAGCTACCTCCCCGAGGAAAATCTGAATGACCTGAAGGTGTTGTTACGACCAGATGGGGTGATATGTGGAAATAATATGGGAAGTACTCGTCGAATTACACTTGATGGAGGAAGTGAGGACTGCAGATGCTGGAGATCAAAGTCGAAGACAGTGGTGTTGGAAAAGCAAAGCAAGTTATGCAGCATAAAATGAGCAGGAGAACAGACGTTTTAGAGCATAACCTCTTCAGGATTGTTTAACTGAGAATGGGAAGAGAGTCTAACAAGTATATTAATCGCCAAAGAGAAACTAATTTTTGAATTAGCCCCCTTAAATCTCAAGCAGCAATGTATATGTGCAAACATTGCAGAATAATTAGTTTTATCAGGTTGATTGTCACGTGTACACATATGAGGACAGTGAAAATCCATAAGTGGCAACGCATCACGCAGCCTGAGGTAGGAAGGTTCGCCACCCCAACCCTGCTGCTCCCCACAGAACAGCATCGTTTCACAACGCAGAAAAAAAAAGTTAAATCTAAAACACGATTGTTCTTCCCATAATAGGGCAAAACTGTTCATAGACTGAACCAGGGGTGCAGTTGCAGTTTTCCTTGAAACGGGGTTGCAAATTGACAGTGAAGTAATTATTAGGAACGTTACATTCATCGGTCAGAGCACTGAGAATAGGAGTTGGGACATCACGGTATGAATGTACCACTGTAAGATTAGATTAGATTAGTTGACTTACAGTGGGGAAACAGGCACTTTGGCCCAACAAGTCCACACCGACACGCAACCTACCCAGACCCATTCCCTACATTTACCCTTCACCTAGCACTGCGGGAAACTTAGCATGGTCAATTCATCTAACCGGCACATTTTTTGACTGTGGAAGGAAACCCACGGCGACACGGGGAAAATGTGAAGACTCCACGCAGTCAGTCGCCTGAGGCGTGAATGAAATCCGGGTCTCTGGCGCCGTCAGGCAGCAGTGCTAACCACTGTACCACCGTGCCGCCCACGTGCAGAATACAGGACCTGGAGAAGCCAAATTGTATTCATCTACAATTTGCAACTTCATGTCTGGCGTAATCCCTCAGTCGACCATTACCATCAAAATAATGATGATTCACTGACGAGTGTGGGTTAACATGCAAATCTGAGAACCATGTGTGCATAAAACTGATGATTACCTGCCAAATCCACCGGACTTGATACCTTACGTTCCAAAGAGCAGTACTAGCATGTGATAGAGAGGGAGAAATGATTCAAGCACCAACAGATCAATTCGAAGCTTTGCAGTCGTGGCACATTCAGTCACAAATGGTGATCGGCGAATGAACAGCTGACTGGAGGAGAAGGCTCCACCAAATACTCCATCCCAAGTAATGCATATATGTGCAAAAGCCAAGGGTATCCTATCTGTGTCATTCTCAGCCAGAAATGTTGAGTCTATCATCTACTTCACCGTCGTCATGATGACCACCGATTCACAGATGTCAGTCGTTAATCAATTAGATCCGATGCACATAACATTGAGAAACAGCTGAACGCAGAAAATATGATAAAGGTCCAGACACCATTCCTGCCATAGGAATGATGACTTGCACAGCACCACAAGCCGTGTCACTGGGATAGCTAGTTCATTCCAGCTCCAAATCTTACATCTACCCAGCAATTTGGATAATGACTTCACTTTGTCCAATTCCCAAGAAGCAGACAATTTCAATCTGGCGAACAGCCATCCCCATCGGGCCCATCATGATAATCAAACAGGCGGGAGTTATTTTTGACAGAGCAGCAAGAAGCACATAAATACCTTTCTCGGTGTGATTTCTAATCATGTGGAGTTGTGCCATGTGGAAATGTCGCTGGATTACTAATACAAACAAGGTTAATGCCCTGCCAGCTGGTGCAAGCAAAAAAAAATGAAAAAATATTGAGATGTAAAGTTTGCTGTCAATAATTGTGTCCTTGAAGCGAATGTAAACACAGGTTGATTTCAACAACATATGTTCAGAAGGCAAATTTTTCTTGCTTTCCTGGCCTGGCCAAGAAGTTTCGCTCGACTCGCAGACATCCGGCAACAGCATCGGTGTTGAAAAAGGAATGGGAAACACTGTCAACCCTGCAGAAGTCAGCTTCCTAACATGTCACAGCTTGTGACAACGTTTACATAGCATTCTCACTGAGTGAAAAGAACCATTGGGAATGTATTAACCTTTTCATTCCATTGAACCGCCCCTATTCTAGTTATCAGCCGAGTATGTCTTCAGTGCAATTTTCATACAACAGGCACACTTCATAATGTGATCATAAATATAAAACATATACTATTAACAGCAGTGGTCACATTGGTCTATCGGTTTTGCTCCAACTTTCAACATAGTGATGGCTCATCCACTTTTTCTACACCATTCTCGTGCTCTCTCCCCATACCTTCAGAGTCAAGAAATCTTTGTTCATATTGAGTATCTTGGCTACCTCAGATTTATGTTGTCGACAATTCTCCAGGTTCACCAGTCTTTGACAATTAACATTTATTCTTATCTCAATGCAGAATTGCCTGTCTGCATCTAATGCTGCAGCCAATGTTCAATCAGACGCCGCTCAGCTACAAGTCAGATGACCTGTCCTTTTGAACAATACTCGAGGGGCTTCACCGTGCTATTGACAACACGATTAGCTGAGAAGAACAGACACAGGTATTCAGTGGACAGTGCACATGTCAAGTGTCAAAGACGTGAGTCGAAGACGCTGAAACCTTCAGTCCAACATGGCGCACATGAAGAATTGCACGTGAGCGTCAGATGGCCATTTTTTACTTTGTTCCTGAGTTTCGTAACGATGGAACCCTATCGAACGAGGAGACAAACACTAGAAGGCAGGTTAAGATACAGAAAGACTGATATTTGCATTCTAGTTGGATTATCACTTAAGGGAAAACAAGCTGCAGAATCATAGGGTTTGGCAGAGGGAGAAGAACAGCGAGGGTGAGAGTTATCAGGGTCCAATCGCAAGAATGAGAACAGAAATTAAAGTGCTGCATTATCAGAAAAAGGAATCAATATATCACACATTCCATTCACTTAAAAAAAAACTAAATAGCAGAAAACCGAAAGAGATATCTACTCACCTTTTAGGGCCGTGCAGGCCAGAGTGGTCTATTGCACAATGCAGCCTGGCGAAGTATGCAGAGAACAAAACTGGACATGGCACGGCGGCACATTGATTTAAAAACGCGGAATAGATGGTGTGGCGATCTGTGTTGATGTCAACACTGATTTAGCAAAACCACAGAGAGGCGCCACACTGAAACAGACCCTTCAATCCCACTTTCCATGCGACCAGATACGAGAACCTATTCTCCACCTATTTGCCAGCACTTGACCCAATAACCCAATAAACCTTTCGTATTCACACATCCATTTAGATGCCTTTTAAATGCTGTAATTTGAATATTCTTCATCACTTCCTTTGTCAGCTCATTCTATATACGGGTAACAATCTGTTTGTCAATGTTGTCCTTTAGGTCATTGTTAAATATTAAACCATGGGTGAGATATTAGACAAAATATTCTTGTCAGTATTTACTGTGGAGAAAGACATGGAAGCTCGGGAACTTGGGGAAATAAATAGTGGTGTCTTGGAAAGAATCCTCAACAGAAAAGAGAAAGTGCTGAAATCTTAAAACAAATAAAGTTAGATCAATTCTCAGTAGCTCATTGGGTCGATACTAGAATATTGTGGGAAGCAAGGGAAGAGACTGCAATGTCCCTGACAGAGATATTTATATTATCAACAGACACAGTGAGGTGTCGGAAGACGGGAGGGCGGCTAATGCTGTTCCATCACTTAAGGAATGCAGGGAAAAGCCAGGAAATTACAGCCCCGTGAACCCAGTGATGGGGAAGTTGTTGGAGGAGATTCTGAGATATAGGAGCTTCTTCTATTTACAAAGGCAAGGGCTGATTTGAGATGGACAGCATGGCTTTGTGAGTGGAAAACCACGTTTCACAAACCGGATTAACTCTTCGAGGAGGTGGCCAAGAGATAGATGAAGGCAGAGCAGTCAACGTTGTCAAACATGGACTTTAGCATCTAGTCAAGAGGAAGAAGGAAGCTTACTTAAGTTTGAGGAAGCAAGGATCAGACACGGCTCCAGACAGTTACATTGGATGGCATGGTGTCTCAGTGGTTAGTACTGCGACTTCACAGCACCTCGGACTCCATTTCTATTAAAGCCTCAGGCGACTGTTTGTGGGGAGATTGCACAGTCTCTCCGTGGGTTTCCTCCAGGTGCTCCGATTTCCACCCACAGCCCAAAGATGTGCAGATTAGGTGACTCAGCCATGCTAAATTACCCATAGCGTTCAGGGATGGGGAGGTTTGACGCATTAGTCAGGGCAAATGGAGAGTAATAGGGTGGGGGAATTGGGCTGGGTTGGATACTTTTTTGAGAGTTGATATGGAGTTATTGGGTCAAACGGCCCGATTCCACACCGTCGGGATTCTCTGAAGGTACCAGGAAGGAACCGAGGAATGGACTTAGGGCAACTAGAAGGGTGTATGAGAAAGCTTTGTTGGGAAGGATTAAGGAAAACTGTGCGGCATTCCCCACTTATGTGAGGAACAAGAGGATGGCCAGAGTGAGGATAAGGCTAATTTGGGATAGTGGAAGGAATTTGTGCCTGGAGTCACAGGAGGTAGGGGAGGTCCTTGATGAATACTACGCCTCAGTATTCACTGCTGAGAAATGTCTTTTCGTTTGTGAGGACAGCGTGAAACAGGCTGATGTACGTGAACAAGTGGATTTTAAGGAGGATGTGCTGAGAATTTTGTAAAAGATCAGGATAGATAAGTCGCTGAACCAGACTGGATGCGTCCAAAGTTACTACACGAAAGGACGGAATGGATTGCTGCGCACCTGGTGATGACCTTTGCACCCTCACTGTCCACTGGAGTCGGACCAGATGATTGGCGACAGGAAAATATCATTCCCTTGTTAAGGAAAGGAAATAGGGATAATCCTTGGAATTGCACACCTGTCCGTTTTATGTCTGTGGTGTGCAGATTATTGGAGAGGACTCTGGGAGACAGGATTTATTATTCCTTGGAAAACCATAGTTTGATTAGAGATAGTCAGCATGGCTTTGTAAGGGACAGGTCATGCCTTCTAAATCTTATCGAATCTTTTTAGAATGTGTCAAAACACCTTTATGGCTCATTCAGAAGGTACGGAGACATGGGATACAGGGAAACCTGTCTGTCTAGATATAGGATTATTGGCCCACAGAAGACAGAGGGTGATGATAGACAGAAACAATTCATCCTGGAGCTCAGTGACCAGTGGTTTTCTGCAGGGTGAGGTTACAGGACCTCTGCTCTTTGTGATTTTTATGAATGACTTGGATGTGTGAGTGGAAGAGTGGGTTAGTAAGATTCCCAATGACTCGAAGGTTGGTGGAGTGGTTGATAGTGTGGAGGGCTGTTGTAGGCTGCAATGGGATATTGACAGGATGCAGAGCTGGGCTGAGAAACGGCAGATAGAGTTCAATCCAGGAAAATTGTGAAATCATTCATTTTGAAGATTGAAATTTGAATGCAGAATACAGGATTAGATTAGATTACTTACAGTGTGGAAACAGGCCCTTCGGCCCAACAAGTCCACACCGACCCGCAACCAACCCATACCCCTACATTTACCCCTTTCCTACCACTACGGGCAATTTAGCATGGCCAATTCACCTGACCCACACATCTTTGTGACTGTGGGAGGAAACCGGAGCACCCGGAAGAAACCCACGCAGACACGGGGAGAACGTGCAAACTCCACACAGTCAGTCGCCTGAGTCGGGAATTGAACCCAGGTCTCTGGTGCTGTGAGGCAACAGTGCTAACCACTGTGCCACCGTGCCGCCCTAAGGCAGTGTGGAGGAACAGAGGGATCTTGGGTTCCAAATCCATAGATCCCTCAAAGTTGCCACCCAAGCTGATAGGCTTGTTAAGAAGGAATATATTGTGTTGGATTTCATTTGTTTGGGGATTGAGTTTTAAAGTGGTGAGGTTATGCTACAGCTCTATACAGCCCTGGTTAGACCCCACTTGGAATATTATGTTCAGATCTGGTCCCTTCATTACAGGAAGGATGTGAAAGCTTTAGAGAGAGTAAAGAGGAGATTGACCAGGATGCTGCCTGTCCTGGAGAGCATGTCTTATGAAGAAAGGTTGAGGGAGCTAAAGCTTTTCTCGTTGGAGTGAAGAAGGGTGAGAGGTGACTTGGCAGAGGTGAACAAGGTGATGACAGTCATAGAGTGAATAGAGAGATTTTTCTTTTACCCTGACATAAATAGCTATTATAAGGGGTTATAATTTTCGGGTGATTAGCGGATGGTTAAGGGGAGATTTCAGAGGCAGGGTCGTTACATACAGAGCGGTGGATGAGTGGAATATATTGCCAGAAGTGGCAGTAGAATTAGATGCATTAGGGACATTTAATATACTTGTGAATAGGCACATGGATGATAATAAAATGAAGGGTATGGAAGTTAGAGTCAGAGAGATGTACAACATGGAAACAGACACTTCAGTCCAACCTGTCCATGCTGACCAAATATCCCAACCCAATCTAGTTCCACCTGCCAGCACCCCATCCAAACCCCTCCTATTCATATAGCCATCCAAATGCCTCTTAAATGTTGCAATTGTACCAGCCTCCACCACTTCCTCTGGCAGCTCATTCCATACCGTACCACCCTCTGCTTGAAAAAGTTGCCCCGAGGTCTCTTTTATGTCTTTCCCCTCTCACATTAACCTATGCCCTCTAGTTCTGGACTCCCCAAACTCAGGGAAAATACTTTGTCTATTTACCTTATCGATACCCATCATAATTTTATAAACCTCTATAAGGTCACCCCTCAGCCACCCGAAACTCCAAGGAAATCACCACCACCCTGTTCTGCCTTTCCCTAGAGTTCAAATCCGCCAACCCTGGCAACATCCTTGTAAATCTTTTCTGAACCCTTTCAAGTTTCCCAATTTCCTTCCGATAGTAAGGAGACCAAAATTGCACGCAATATTCCAACAGTGGCCGAAACAATGTGCTGTACAGTCGCAACATGACATCCCAAGTCTTGTACTCAATACTCTGACCATAAAGGAAAGCACACCAAACACCTTCTTCACTATCCTATCTACCTGGGTCTCCACTTTCAAGGAACTATGAACCTGCACCCCACAGTCTCTTTGTTCAGCAACACTCCCTAGAACCTTACCATTTCGTGTATAAATCCTACTAAGATTTGCTTTCCCAAAGTGCAGTACGTTGCATTTACCTGAATTAAACTCTATCTGCCACTTTTTTTACTTTACGGTCGGATAAAAGATTGGCATGTCATCATGGCCAAAGGGTCTTGTTCTGTACTTTTCTGTGTTCTCCGTGTCGTATAGTAAACTGGGTAATAAGCTCAGTTCGGTGTAAAAGGATATGGCATTCAGGAAGAGCTAGTCAACTGGACAGAAAATTGGGCCTGATGGTTGGAGACAGAAGGCGGTGGGAAACATGTTGTTTTTTCTGACTGGAGGCATGTGACCAGCGGCGTAGTGGGTCCCCTGTTGTTTGTCATTTGGATAATGGTTTGGATGGGAATATTGGTTTCCGGTTAAGTAAGTTTTTTGGGCGACACTGACATTGGTGGTAAAGTGGACGGTGAAGACGGTTATCTATGATCCAACAGGATGAACAGTACTGCTGGGATAGTTTGCTGAAGAATAGCAGATGGAGTTTAATTAGATAAATGTGAGGTGTTCCATTTTGGTGAAACAAACCAGGGTAGGACTTGTACAGTTAATGTTCGGGCCCTGGGTGGTGTTGTCAGTCAGTGAACTAGGGATGCAGGTACGCAGTTGTTTGAAAGTGGTGTTACCTTCATTGGGCAGAGCATTGAGAGTAAGGGTTGGAACGTCATGTTGTATCTGTACAAGGCAATGGTCAGGCCAGTATAAAAGCGTTGTTGATCAGTGGGAAGTACTCATCTGGTTCACTGACCTCCTTTTGTGTAGAACATCTGGCATTTTAACCTGGTCTAGCTAACAAGTGACCCCAGACCCCCTGCAATATGGCTGACTCTGAGCTGTCCTCTGGGTAATTAGCAGTGACACCCACATCCCATGAATGAATAAATAAAAACACATATGTCCCTCCCTATCTTTGAAAACCCCTCCAGCTGCAGCCACCCGTACTGGCTTTGTAACACCGTTCAGGCCCTGACCACTCTCGGTAACAGTCTTATCACCTCCGGCATCTTCAGCTCTCCCAGTTCCTTTTGTGACATTATACCCTGACAGTGATTCCCCTTCCCACTGCCCTCCTCCTGCTAACAGACCCTTTGCAATCCCTTTAAAACTTATTCCTAAAACACAATCTCACTTCAGGATTTCAAGTAATTTTTTTTATTGATCTTCGAAGCCTCATAATCTAATATGATCCATTTTGTCCTAAGTGAGGGGCCGGTGTGAATTTCTTGATGAGGTTTTGTCTGTTTCAATAGAATGTTCTTTTGTTGAGTGATTTATACTGTTCTTTCAAATGTTTTCCACTGTACGTTTACAGACACATATTTCAGTTTGTTTCGCCTCTTTATCTTGGTCAGTTCTCATCTCAAACCCATGTAATTGGCTATTTTTGTTTCTAGATGTAGCTTGTCCTTTCTGTGATTCACTTTAAAATTTATATTTCTTTAAACTGCACTTTATCACAATTTCCCTGAGGATTTCACCAGGTGACATTACTCATTCACTAAGTTTGATCACACAATGCTCACTCTGAGATAGTTATGTCCCTAGCCAGTTGCACAATTTGTTATTCCAAGAAACACCGAAAAAGAATTCTCTGAACTCCTCTTCCAATATCACTGTTGTCAGTGTGACTGTCTCAGATTACGTGAATATTGAAGTTTCCCAAAATTATCACAATGTGTTTGTTAAAAAATTCCAATGAGTTATTGTGTAATGCAGTGATGAGCAATGGAATGGCGTTCGATGGCTAAAACTGTTCTGCTGCTTGTGTCCTTGACAAGTTGTAGCCAGAATTTACATTCAGACTGACTCTAATTCATGATCTGAGACCAAATGCTTTCTCTGTAATGCCCTTGTTATCCATTATAGTTCTCGTTGCGCATTTTGCCTGAGGTTATACAAGGTTATGATCCATTGATTATTTCTGTCCAGCTTTTGCTCGCCCTGGAATCATGCATCTCATTTGTCTAAATCTCTTTTATTTCATTGTCACAAATGAATCTACCTATTCAAGAGACATCCATTAAAAAAGAACATAATTTACTCTTTCCCATAATTTCCTGGCACAAACCGATTCCCTGACGTATAGTTTTAGTTAAACTCTGTCCCTTCCTGTTTGTTTTCTGCTTGTCTTCAGTCACATCCCCATGCTGCTGTCAAACTTCACCTTTTCCCTTTGGATTTGGAAAGCTCCTTCCACCTGCATCCTGCCCCTGCATCCTCTCTGTCAGTAATCTACCGATATGATTGGCCAGGACATTGGTCCCAGCACAGTTCCAGGGGGACCATACTAATGGATTATTTATTAAATCAGGTATGGGATGCGGGTGTCTCTGGCTGACCAGCCTTTCTTGTCCAACCCGAGCTGCCTTTGAGCTGAGTAACTTGCGCCGTCATTTTAGAGGGTAATTGAGAGGCAAACACTTTGCTGTGGGGAGATTGTGAAGACCACGTGAGGATGAGCAGATATCCTTCTCGAAAGGACAAGTGTTTGGGTTTTTTGTACATCAGCAATGGTTTCATATTTATTTATGGATTGTTAATGACTATTTTTAAAATTATTGATGGTGGGATTCAAACCCACTTCCCCTGAACATTAGCTGAGGTTCTGGATACATGCTCTCGCAATAATACCACTCGGCCATCAGTTCGCCTGCTCAGTGGTTGCTCATCCCTGAGCACTGAAACCAGGGCATCATGAAGCTGATCCCATTCTTCCAACATGACTGTGTGATCCTGAGGCCTTCCAGCATTCTGTGATATCACTCAGTCTCCCGCCATGTAGTATCCCTCCCTGTGTGTGTCTAATTGCCGCCTCTGTCAGCGCCTCCCGCTCTTGCAGTTACTCCAGATCCTGAGCCAACAGAATTCTCCACTCCAGAGAGATGCAACAGCACAGGCCAGGGATGGAGTGGAATTTTCCAGATCTCTTTGGGCTCATTTCCATTCTCCAAGTGACCCTCACTGCATCAGTCTAATTTTCCATACTGTCTATTTCTCTGTCTCCTGTAGGTACTCAGGAAGTTCCTGACTTCCCAATTGCTGGGTGTCTTGTCCAACACCTCATTGAAGTTGATTGGTCAGCCTGAGAGACAAAGGGCACGGAGATGTGGAGTCTTCAATAAAACCTTCAGTAAGGTAAGATCACTCACAGTGCACAGAGCAGGGAAGTGTGAGGACTCCAAACATAATCTAACAAGACATGACATAGATACAGTGCTGGAGGGGAAGCACAGTACAGTACAGAAAGACACCTGGATCAAGCACCACGTCTACATTAATTTACGTTGCACTGAGACAGCATGGGGAATTCATAGTTATCAATCCTGTGCTGTCTTCGTGAACATCAGGCCAACAGAGGGGAAAGCAGGCCTCCGACGAGATGTTGTGAATGCTGCCTGGGATCTTTCTGTTTTGTGTTTTCCCTCCAACACTGTACTTTGACTCACTACTCTGCAACACTGTACCTATGGCATGGCTTGTGCACCAGTGTCTACAGTAATTTTTAACTCCTATAACAGTTCCTGTCCCTATAACCTGCTCCATTCCCGATAGTCCCTCCACATATTTTAAAAGTACTGCATTCCAGACTACCATCCCCATCTCTGTAACTTGCTACAGTGTCTACAACATGCTTTATTTCAGTACTGTAATCATCTTTAGCTAGCTACAGATTGATACAGCACGGAAATAACCTGTGGTCCAGCTCATCAATGCTGCCACTGTTTCCTAGACTGAATGAGTCTCGTTTGCCTGCGTTTGACCCTTAGCACTACAAACCTTCTCCCCTCCATGTTCATGCCCAAAGGTCTTTTCCATGTTGTCATTGTTCTTGTTTCTCCCATGTGCCCCTGGCAGTCCGTCCTATCTGTACACCATCCTCTGTAGATAATGTTGCCCCTCAGCTCCCTTTTAAAATCTTTGTTCTCTCACGTCAAGTTTGTAACCTCGAGTTTTGGACTCCCTTACCCTTGGCTATTCACCATTCTTATGACCAATCCTTGTGGGCACTCCACTGGTCACTGTCCTCCAGTATGAAAAGCAACCCTCACCATCACCCTCTGTCTTCTACCTTTGAGCCAGTTCTTTATCCAAATAGCTAGTTCTCCCTTTATTCTGTGAGATCGAACCTTGCTAGTCAGTCTCCCATGGGGAAACTTGCCAAACACCTTACTGAAGTCCATATAGATCATACCTACCACTAAGCCCTCATCAATCTTCTTTGTTACTTCTTCAAAAAACTCAATCAAGTTTGTGAGACATAATGTCCCACGCACAAAGCCATGTTGACTATCCCTAATCAGTCCTTGCCTTTCCAAATACATGTACATCCTGCCTCTCACGATTCGCTCCAACAACTTGCCCACCACCGAGGTCAGACTCACTGGTCAATAATTCCCTGGCTTATCCTTACCACTCTTCTTAAACAATGGCACCACGTTAGCCAACCTCCAGTTTTCCGGCACCTCTCCTGTGACAATGTATGATGCAAATATCTCAGCAAGAGGTCCAGTAATCACTTGTCTAGCTTCCCACAGAGTTTGAGGGTACACCTGATCAGGTCCTGGGAATTTACCCACCTTTTATGCATTTCAAAACATTCATCATTTGCTCCTCTATAATATGGACATTTTGCAAGGTGTCACCATCTATTTCCCTACATTCTAAATCTTCCATATCCTTTTCCACAGTAAAAAAAAGATGCAAAATACCCGTTTAGTATCTCTGTGTTTTAAACGTTGTCATTGTACCCACATCCACCCCTTCCTCAGGAAGTTCATTCCACAATCAAAACACCCTTTGTGTAACAATTTGCCCCCGTGCCTTTTTTTGAACATCGCTCTGTTCTAAACTTTAAAATGTGGTCCCTCCTCTTGGGAGTCCCCCATTCTGTGTTAAAGACAACTGCCATTAAATCGATTTATATACCTTATTTTTTAAAATTAACTTTTATAATATCACGTCTCAACCTCCAGGCTCCAGTGAAAAAAGACTCAGCCTATCCAGCCATTTTGCTGAACTCAAGCCTTCCATATCCAACAACGCCCTGGTAAATCTCTTCTGAATCCCCTGCAGCTTAATAATATCCTCCCTATAACTGGGCGACCAGAACTGCACAGAGTATTGCAGAAGAGGCCTCACAAATGTCTGTGCAATCTCAACATGACATCCCAAATCCTCCACTCAATGGACTGAGCAATAGTCAGGCATGCCAAGCACTGCCTTATCCAACCTGTGATGCAAGCTTCAAGAATTATGTACCTGAACCCGGAGGTCTCTCTGCTCTAAAACACTAACTGAGGTCCGAACAGTAATTGTATCAGCTCTACCTTTGTTTGTTTTACCAGGTGCATTATCTTGCATTTATTCAGATTGAAGTCCATCTGCAATTTTTCAGCTCATTCACCCATATCATAAAGATCCCTTTGTAATCTCAGAAAACCTCCCTCACTGTCCACTATGTTAGCCTCCAGCCTTCCAGCCCATCACACATGTCTGTCAATGGTACAAATAACTTTGCTAGGGGCTCCCCAATGTATTCCTTTGCATCCCACAATGTCCTGTGATACACGTAATCAGGTCCTGGGGCTTTCCATACTTTTGTGTTTTAAAACGTTCAGCACCACCTCTTCCGTAACATGCCCTCTTTTCAAGCTATAGAGATGTACAAGGGAAACAGACCCTTCGGTCCAACTCATCCATGCTGACCAGAAGATCTAAATAAATCCATCCTATTCACCAGCATTTGGCCCATGTACATCTAAACCCTTATTATTCACATACCCATCCATGTCTTAAATGTTGTCATAGTATCAGTATCTGCTACTTTCTCTCTCAGCTCATTCCATACACACATCACCGTGTTCATAAAAAAAGCTGTCCCTTCAGTCCCTTTTAAACCTTCCCCCTTTAACCTTAAATCTATGCCCTTTAGTTTTGGACTCCCCAACCTCTGGGAAATGACCTTGAATATTTACCTAATCCATACCCCTCATGTTCATATTAACCTCTGTCAGGTCAACCCTCAGTCTCTTATGCTCCAGTCAAAATAACTTGAGCTTATTCAGCAACAACCCCAGCAACATCTTGTAAATCTTTTCTGAGCCCTTTCAAGCTTCACAACCTCCTTCCTATAGCTGGGAGACTGGAATTGCAGCGAACTCCAAATGTGGTCTAACGTATTACTCTTGTTACCTGAGTTCCCCAGTGTTTGTCCATAGTAAGTTCTGGAGTGAAAAATGTGTTTAAGGTCTTAGCCATATCCTGCATTTCCACACATCAATGGTCTTTTTTCTTTTCAGGCCATTTACATATTAATTGGGAGTTTCTGGAACACAATTACGAAATTCCTCCCTTGCAAATGCTGAACACTGGCTGTCCCAGTCTAGATTTGGAAAGTTGAAAAAACCCAACCATAACATACCGATTATTCTGATTGATATTTGAGATCTCCTGATATATTTGTTCCTCAGTCTGCCACAGATTATTTAGGGTCAGTAGGACAATCGTATCAAAGTAATGATCCATTCTTATTTCTCAGTTCCACTAACATAACTAAGTGGGCAATCCCACAGGAATATCCTCTCTAAGCACTGCTGTGATGATTCATGCAATCAAAACCCACCACCACACATTCTCTCTTGCCTACCCTTTGATGCTTCCTGTACCATCTCTACCTTGAACCAATGCGCTGCCAGCCCTGCCCCACCCTCAGCTTTGTTTCTGTAATAACTGTAATATCCCACTCCAATGTTCCAATCCATGCCCCGTGCATTGAAATAAATGCAGGTTAATCATCAGTTTCCCCTCCATTTCCTGCTACATTCTTGCCTGCCTTGTCTGCTGAAATTGCTCTCTTTAACTTGTGCGCCAGCCTCAATCTTCTTTCTGGCCTTACGACTGTTTAAGGCGCAAACACCCCACCAGAATGGTTTATATCCTCTCAAGCAGCTCAAACAATTCGCCCCATCAGGATGTGGGTCCCCCTCCTGCTCCCAGTTCAGGTGTCTTCCCCACCCTGTCAACACGTGCTGACAACTTCAGACATCCAGAGACTTGTCAGCCAAGGTCCCTGTGTTCCTCAGTTCTCCAGGAGGCCCTACCCTTCATGATGTATATCCTTCACTTATTAGACTTCCCACAGTGCATTACCTGACAGTAATCAGAAGTAAACTCCATCTGCCAATACTCTGCTCAGATTATCATCTGATTGATATCAGTCTGCAGCCTGAGACCATCCCCCTCACCATTTATGTCATCTGCAAACCTACTAAGATTCTTTCTGCTTTCACAACCAAGTTATTAGTGTACATAATAACCAGCAATGGTTCCTGCACAGATCCCTGTGCGACACCCACTGGTGAAAGCATTTCAAACACGAAGAAGTCTATCCACGAATTGTGGATCCAATTTACCAACTTGCCTTGGATCCCAGTGGCTCTTTACATTTGAACCAGCCTTCCATGAGGGACCTTGTCAAAGGCCTTATTCAAGTTCATGTAACCCACATCATCTGCACTGCCCTCATAAATATTTTAAAACACCGTCTCAAAATCACTGAACTGAATTCCTCAGACAGTATCTCGTCTACCAAATCCGTGATGACACTGCATCGGTGATCCTTGCCTTTGGGAGTGTTGATTCATCCTCACAATTGTTCCCAATAATTTCCCTGCCACTGCTGTCAGACTATTTCCTCTGCAATTACCTGGCCTATCCCTGCTGCCCTGCCTGAACAAAGGAACCACATTAGCGATACTCCAGTCATTCAGCATTTCACCTGTGGCCAGCAAACTATTAAATATATCCACCAGGGCCCCAGCAACCTCCTGCCTTCCCTCCCATAGCAGTCTGGGATACATTTCATGAGGCACTGGGGATTTCTCCGTCTTTATGCCTGTGAAAACATTTAATACCTCCTCGTGATTCATCTTTTCATGTTCTTGCACCTCACTGTCCCAACTGAAATCCCCGACGACAATGCCTTTCTCCTGTGTGAATACAGATGGGAACTATTCATTAAAGACCTTACCTACTTCCTCTGGCTCCATGCACGGATTGTCCCTTTGATTTCTAACAAGCCTCGCTGTTTAACTGTGAATCCTCTTCCTCTAACTATACTCACTAAATACCTTGTGGCCTCTCCTTAACAGTATCTGCCAAGGTCATTTCGTGCCCATTATTTGCCCGTCATTTTAAGGATCCCCTTGCACTATCCATACGTTGGTCGGTCTTTGCCTGTTTTCATCGCATTGCACTTCCTTTATCAAGCTCAGGATAACGCTTGACCAGTATTCGCTGGAGTTACTGCCTTTGTCATTCACTCTTCACAGAACACACTGGCCTTGAATTTTCCCCGTATCACATTGACACACTTCGTCTTTCTGAATATGAACCCAACTGCAAACAGTTCTTCCCAGTCTGTGTTTGCCAGACCCTGTCTCGTGATAACGATAATGCCCAGTGACAGTGATATTCTAACGATTAGGGGGATTCCACAAATTTGGCGTCTTCACTTCTGCCCTGTCCTTATATTTTTCCAAAATGACTTTGAAAGCTAGTGTTATGACCCCCCATCACCAAACCACTATAAAAATCCTTTTGTCTGTCATCTTGTGTTGCACCTACAGCCCTCTCTGTCTGTAACATCTGGCCCTTACTGACCTCCCCATCTGTATACCTTCCTCCAGCCTCTCCAGCACATGATGTCACTGCAACCTTCTCCAGTCCTAACAGCACTCCTCTATCCTGTCCTACAGCACCTTCATTACCTCTAACCTTCCACCATCCATTTCACCTCACTGCCTGTACAGCATTTCACACCAACCTTCCCTTGTGTAATGTTCTGAAGCTACCTGAACGCTCCCGAGATCTGTAACCATGCCCTCTCTCTCTCTTCAATCTTCTCTGTCTCTCTGACTAACTCCCATCACTGCAATGTTCCTTGCCTTTGACCACCTCCAATCAGTACTAGCGTACCTCGCTCTCAAACATCCTGCAGCCACTGAAACCATCCATGTGCCTGAAATATCCTTTCACTTGTTATAACAACTCTCATTCCCACAACTGCCTCTGTCCATAACCTCAGCCAGTCCATAGAATCCTTGCTAACACAATAACCTCACCCAGTGTGTCCAACTCTGAGTATGACTAACTTCATCCAGTCTCCCCAACCCTCCCTGCCTCTAATTGTCGAGAGAATCGACAACCCTCCCTATTGCGTTAACCTCCTCCAGTCCCTCTCATGGACACCATCTATGTAAACTTCTCCTGCTCCCGACTATATTTTCCTCCTGTTCCAATAACCCTTGTGAACTTCATAACCAGGTCCAATCTCTGCAGTGCTCTGTATAATCAGCCTCACTGTGCCTGGAACCTGGCTTCAATTCCAGCCTTTGCCGAATGTCTGTGTAGAATTTTCATGTTCTCCCCCCTGACTGTGTGGGCTTCTTCCGGGTGCTCGAGTGTCCTGCCATAGCCCAACATTTGCCCGATATGTGGATTGGCCATCATAAATTGACCATAGTATTCAGGCAAGTGTGGTTTAGGTGAGTTCACCACAAGAAATGCAGGGTTTAATGGACAGGGAGAGGGATGGGTCAGGTTTGGATGCTCTTTAGAGGGTTGGTGTGGACTTGTTGGGCCAAATGGCCTTTTTCTACAGTGTGGAGATTCTATTCAGGTTATTTCCCAGTCCTGTCAACCATTCCTGTCTCTTGAACCTTGCCTCATCCCCAATACTCTCCTTATATGTGTAATCTCTAACAGTCTCTAAAACACTCCTTGGCGATGTAAGCTTCTCCAGTCCTTACCACGATCGATATGACTGTCACCTCTTCCTGCTTTTAGAACAATCCCTATAACTGTTGTCATTGGTTACATCACTCCCAATCACTGTTCCATTCTGGAACCCCCAAAAACATTTATATCTCTGTAAACTCATCCTGGACTGTCTGTACTTCCTTTTGACAGTCCCGTTCTGAGACTTTCTCTATATCAAAAAAGTCATTAAGTGTCGGCAACCCTTATCATTGTAACCTCCCTCCAGCCTTACAGCACTGAGGGTCTGTAAAAGCTCTGTTCAAACTGACAGCCATCTCTGTGTTTGTAATCTCCTCCACTCTCCATGATACATTCTCTCTGAGCTCTTCTGCAGTCCTTTAAAGACTCTCTTAACACTGTCTGCATCAGTGTAACCTTCTCCAAAAACACAACCTTCCTAATCTATGTAAATCCCTACACCAGTCCCTATCCCTCTAAGCTCTGTCTAACAATACAACCCTCTATGATTGTGTATTCACCTTCAGTCCCTACTCACCTCCCTATCTGTGTAACCTTCTCCAGGCATTTTTGCTTCACTCTCTTCAACTGTCCCTGCTAGTGTAATCTCTTCTGGACCTGAAGACTCCCCTCTCTTTAACTTTCTCAGGCCACCCAGCCCTCACTATCTGTGACCTACTCCTGTTGGAGAACCCCCTTCTGTGAACTGCTCCAACTCTTCAACTCACCATAAGCTCCTGCAGTCTTACAGTTCTCCCTATCGACATAACCTCTTCCAGTCCGTAAAACGCTATCAGTTTGTGGAGACCCTACCACCATCCCTATCTGTGTTATCCTCTCAGGTCCCTGCAACACTCCCGATCTGTAACTATGTAACATCCTCCCGTCACTATCACCCAATGGTGTCAATGTAAGCTCCTCCTGTATCTCCATTCAGTTACACATCTCCATACCTTCCCCAGCTCTTACATCCCTATCTGTGTAAATATCACTCTCCGCTCGAACCCTCCCTACCGCAGGTACTTCCTCCTGTTTGTGCTATGCTCCCTTATCTGTGAAACTGTCTCCAACCAAACTTGCTACCCCAACCTCTCAAAAACAAATCCGGATTGCACAGCCTCCATGTCTAAATAACCCCCAGAACCTAAGCCTTCCTACATCTATAAACATCTTCAGTCACGGTGACCCTCCATATCTCTGTTTGTTCCTCCAGATGATACAACTTCTTTATCTCTGTAATCTGCTCAGCTCCCTAAACCAGTCCCTGTCTGTGTAGTCCAGCCCTGTGCTACAAACATCCTTATCCCTGTAAACTTCTCTATCTCTCCCAACATTCCCAAATCCATAAACCCCTCAGCCCGACAGCTCTCCTCATTTCTGTAACATAGAACATAGAACATAGAAGGATACAGCGCAGTACAGGCCCTTCGGCCCTCGATGTTGCGCCGACCGAATCCTACCTAACCTATACTAGCCCAATAACTTCCAAATGCCTATCCAATGCCCGCTTAAATGACCATAAAGAAGGAGAGTTCACCACTGATACGGGCAGGGCATTCCATGAACTCACAACCCGCTGTGTGAAGAATCTACCCCTAACATCTGTCCTATACCTACCACCCCTTAATTTAAAGCTATGTCCCCTAGTAACACCTGACTCCATTAGCGGTAAAAGGTTCTTAGTATCTACCCTATCTAAACCCCTAATCATCTTATACACTTCTATCAGATCTCCCCTCAACCTTCTCTTCTCCAATGAGAACAGCCCCAAGTGCCTCAGCCTTTCCTCATAAGATTTTCCTACCATTCCAGGCAACATCCTGGTAAACCTCCTCTGCACTCGTTCTAAAGCTTCCACATCCTTCCTATAGTATGGCGACCAAAACTGCACACAATACTCCAGATGAGGCCGCACCAGAGTCTTATACAACTGCAACATGACCTCAGGACTCCGGAACTCAATTCCTCTGCCAATAAAGCCCAGTACACCATATGCCTTCCTCACAGCACTATTTACCTGGGTGGCAACTTTCAGAGATCTGTGTACATGGACACCAAGATCCCTCTGCTCATCCACACTACCAAGTAGCCTACCATTAGCCCAGTAATCCATCATCTTGTTATTCCTACCAAAGTGAATGACTTCGCACTTAGCTACATTGAATTCCATTTGCCACATTTCCGCCCAGCTCTGCAACTTATCTATATCCCGCTGTAACCTACCACTTCCTTCCTCACTATCCACAACTCCACCGACTTTTGTGTCATCCGCAAACTTGCTTACCCAGCTTTCAAGTCCTTCCTCTAGATCATTTATAAAGATAACAAAAAGCAATGGTCCCAAAACAGATCCTTGTGGTATACCGCTAGTAACTGCGCTCCAAGATGAACATAATCCATCAACTACTACCCTCTGTCTCCTTCCAGCCAGCCAATTCCTAATCCAAACCTCTAATGTATCTTCAATGCCATACCTCCGAAGTTTTAGCATTAGCCTACCATGGGGAACCTTATCGAACGCCTTACTAAAATCCATATACACAACATCTACTGCTTTACCCTCATCCACTTCCTTAGTCACCTTCTCAAAGAACTCAATAAGGTTTGTGAGGCACGACCTGCCCTTCACAAAACCATGCTGGCTATCCCTGATCACATTATTCCTACCCAGATGTTCATAAATCTTATCCCTTACCATTCTCTCTAAGACTTTGCCCACCACTGAAGTCAGACTCACTGGCCTATAGTTACTAGGGCTATCCCTACTCCCTTTCTTGAACAATGGGACCACATTCGCTATCCTCCAGTCCTCTGGTACTATTCCCGTTGACAACGACGACATAAAAATCCAGGCCAATGGCTCTGCTATCTCCTCCCTAGCTTCCCATAGGATCCTGGGGTAAATGCCATCAGGCCCAGGAGACTTATCTATATTCATCCTTTCCAATATTCCCAAAACCTCTTCCCTGCATATTTCCAGGGCATCCATTCTAATTATTTGTGATTCCATATTCACATCAGCAACAGTGTCCTGTTCCTGAGTGAATACTGATGAAAAGTACTGATTTAATGTCTCTCCAATCTCCTGCGCCTCCACACACAACTTCCCACTACTATCCTTGACTGGACCGATACCTACCCTAGTCATCCTTTTATTCTTGACATACCTATAGAAAGCCTTTGGGTTTTCCCTAATCCTACCAGCTAAAGACTTTTCATGTCCCCTTCTCGCTTCTCTCATTTGAGCCTGTGGTACTCCTTCCCTCTGAAACCACCTACAGTCCCCACAATCCTCCCAATCTGGGTCCACTGCTCCACATCAGACCATTGCAGTCTCTTTAAACACCTCCACTCCTGACAACTCTTCCTATTTGTGTAACTTCGTGCAGACTCTCCAGCTTCTGCATCCTCTTCCTGCATTGCAACGAAAACCACATGTTTATGTAATACCCACCAGTGCTTAAACCCTCCCCAACACAGTAACCACTTGCAGCTCGAACAAAAGACCTAATCTGTGAAGCCTCTCATTTCCCTACATTCCTCCCTCCCTCCTCAAATATCGTCATCACCATGAAAACACACAATTACCGAAGCCTCCTTTTGTCATTGCAAGCCTCCAAATGTCTGCAAAATCCTCCTGTTCTGATATCCCTCCCTGACTCTGTAACCCCCACCACCGTCCAGTGCCCTTCTGGGGAACACGGCAGAGGAGAGAAGATTTGTGGACATTTACCAAGATGCTGCCTGTAATGGAGGGCAGTTCTTACAAAGAAAGGTTGAGGGAGCTAAGGCTTTTTTCATTGGAGTGAAGAAGGGGGCAGGATGACTTCGTGGACGTGAATAAGATGATAAGAGGCACAGAGTGAATGAATAGTCAGAGACCTTTCATCCTATGGAATAAATGGCGATTACAAGGCGGCATAATTTTAAGGTGAATGGAGGATGGATAAGAGGATAGAGAATGGGAGGTTGTTGGAATGCACTGCCAATGGTGGTAGTAAAATTAGATACATTTGGGATATTTAATAGACTCTTGGACAGACACATTGATAATTGTAAAATAAAGGGTATGTAGTTTACTTTGATCTTGGAGTTGGATAAAAGGTTGGCATGAAATCATGGCCGAAGGGTCTTGGGCTGAACTGTTCTGTATTCTATGTTCTGTCTGGTAAACTGGGTGATAAACTCAGATCAGTGTAAAAGGATATGGTGTTCAGGAGGAGCTAGTCAACTGGATACAAAAGTGGCTTGATCGTAGGAGACAGAGGGTGTTGGGAGACATGTTGTTTTTCTGACTGGAGGCATGTGACCCGCGGTGGAGTGCGTCCCCTGTTGTTTGTCATTTGGATAAATGGTTTGGATGGGAATATTAGTTTCCTGGTAAGTAAGGTTTTTGGGTGACACTGACATTGTTGGTAAAATGGACAGTGAAGAAGGTTATCTATGAAACAGCAGGATGAGCAGTACTGCTGGGAGAGTGGGCTGAAGAATAGCAGATGGAGTTTAATTAGATAAACGTGAAGTTTTCCATTTTGGTGAAACAAACCAGGGTGAGACTTTTACAGTTAATGTTCGGGCCCTGGGAACTGTTGTCAGTCAGGGACCCAGAGCTGCAGGTACACAGTTCTTTAAAAATGGTGTCACAGGTAGATAGGCTGGTGAAGCAGGTGTTTGGGATGGTTACCTTCATTGGGCTGATCATTGAGAGTAAGGGCTGAAAATGTGTTGCTGGTTAAAGCACAGCAGGTCAGGCAACATCCAAGGAACAGGAAATTCAACGTTTCGGGCCAGAGCCCTTCATCAGGAATGAGGGCCTCATTCCTGATGAAGGGCTCTGGCCCGAAACGTAGAATTTCCTGTTCCTTGGACGCTGCCTGACCTGCTGTGCTTTAACCAGCAACACATTTTCAGCTCTGATCTCCAGCATCTGCAGACCTCACTTTTTACGTTGAGAGTAAGAGTTGGGATGTCATGTTATGGCTGTAAAAGACATTGGTGGGGCCACCATCAAAACATTGTTGATCAGTGGGAAGAACTCATCTAGTTCATTAACCTCCTTTAGGGAAGGACATCAAATATTCTATCCTGGTCTGGCCAACATTGGACTCCAGATCCACAGCAATATTGCTGACTCTGATCTACTCTCTGGGTAATTAGCAGTGAGGTAAAAGAATGTTGTTCCAGGCAGTGACACCCACACCCCATGAATGAATATATAAAAATACCTATGTCCCTCCCTACCTCTGCAAACCCCTCCAGTTGCAGCAATTCAGACTGGCTTTGTAACACCCTGACCACTCTCTGTAACACTCTCACCACCTCCAGCACCTTCACCTCTCCCTGTTCCTATTGTGTCAATGAACACAGACCATGGTTCCCATTCCCACAGCCCTCCTCCTGCTACCAGACCCATTGCAATCCATTAAGATTTACTCCTAAAACATTCTCTCACTTCAGGATTTAAGTACTTTTTGGTCATCTTCTCAGCCTCATAATCTAGTATGATCCCTTTTGTCCCGAGTGAGGGATCAGTGGGAGTTTCTTGCTGAGGTTTTTACTTTTTCAATCGAATGTCCTTTTGTTGAGTAATTTGCATTGTTCCTACAAATGTTTTCCTCATTTCATTTACAGGCACATATTTCAGTTTGTTTAGCCTATTTACCTTGGTCAGTTCTCCTCTCAAACTCAGGTCATTGTCTATTTTTGTTTCTAGTTGTAGCTTGTCCTTTCTGTGATTCACTTTAAAACATTATATTTCTTTAAACTGCATTTTATCACAATTTCCTGAAGGATCTCTGCAGGTGACATTACTCATTCACTAAGTTTCATTACACGGTCGCTCTGCGATAGTTATCTCCGTAGCCAGTTGCACAATGTGTTTTTCAGAAAATCACCGAAAAAAAATTAACCGAACTCCACTTCTAATATCACTGGTATCCGTGTGATTATCCCAGATGATACAAATATTGAAGTTTTCCAAAATTATCACAATGCCTTTGTTAAAAAAATTCCAATGAGTTCCTGTGTAATGCAGTGATGAGCAACGAAATGCTGTTTGGTGGCTAAAACTGTTCTGCTGCTTGTGTCCTTGGCAAGTAGTAGCCAGAATTTACATTCAGACTGACTCTACTTCAAGAACTGAGGCGAAATGCTTTTTCTGTAATGCCTTTGTTATCTATTATTGTTAGCGTTGCCCATTTTGCCTGAGTTTGCACAGGATTACGAACCACTGAATATTATTGTTCTGCCTGCATCCATGTCTCCTTGGTGTCTAAATCTCTTTTATCGCTGTGTCACAAATCCATTGACCTTATTGCAACAACATTGTCAGTTAAAAAAAACATAATATCCTCTCTTCCACAATTTTCTGTCACAAATTTATTTGCTGATATACAATTTTAGTAAAACTCTGTCCCATCCTGTTCCTTTCTGCTTGTCTTCAGCCACATTCCCATGCTGTTCCATTGCTTCACCTTTTCCCTTTGGATTTGGAAAGCTCCTTTCACCTGAACCCTGTCCCTGCATCCTCTCTGTCAGTTTAATGCCCTGTCCAATAACCTACCGACATGATTGGCCAGGACACAGGTCCCAGCACAGTTCCAGGGGGACCATCCTGGTAGCTTTCATTTTAAAATCAGGTATGGGATGTGCTTGTCTCTGGCTGACCAGCCTTTCTTGCCCAATCCTAGAAGCCCTTGAACTGAGTCGCTTGCTTGGCCATTTCAGAGGGTAATTGACAGGCAAACACTTTGCTGTGGGTATATCGTGCAGACCACGTCAGGATGGGCAGATGTCCTCTCTAAAGGACAAGTGTTTGGATTTGTTGCACTTCAGGAATGATTTCTTACTTATTAGTGGATTGTTAATAATTAATTTCAGAATTATTGATTTCAAATGTCTCCTTTTTGGATGATGGGATTCAAACCAGCCTCCACTGAATATTAGCTGAGGTTTTGAATACATTCTCTTGCAATAATTACACCAGGCCATCACTTCACCTGCTCACTGGATGCTCCATCACTGAGCACTGATACAAGGGCATCATGAAGCTAAACCCATTCTTCCGACACAATTATGTGATCCTGACATCTTCCAGCAATCTGGGACCATTACTTAATATCGCTTCATTCTCCAAGTGTAACCATCACTGCATCTGTTTAATTTCCCATTCTGTCTATTTCTCTGTCTCCTGTAGATACTCAGGAAAGTCCTGACTCAATAGTCTTCCCAGCTGCTGGGTGGATCGTCCATCACCACATTGAACACAGTTGGTCTGCCAGAGAGAGACAAAGGGAAAGGAGACCTGGAGCCTTAAATAAATCCTGTAGAGAGGTAAGATCCCCCACAGTGCACAGAGCAAAGGACAATGAGAGGGCTCCAAACATCTGTTAACACAACATGACATCATGACATCATGACATAGATACAGTGCTGGAGGGGAGCACAGCACACACACACACACACACACACACACACACACACACACACACACACACACGCACACACACACACACACACACACACACCAGGCTCAATCACGGCCCCAATGTAAGTTCTGTTATATTAAAACTCACTACTCTGCAACAGTGTATCTATGGCATGTCTTGTGGTCCAGTGTCTTCAATAATTTTTAATTCCTGTAACAGAACAGGTCAGGCAGAGTCCGAGGAACAGGAAAATTGACGTTTCAGGCAAAAGCCCTTCATCAGGAACAGAGGCAGGGTGCCTGCAGAGTAAGGAGATAAATGAGAGGGGGTGGGGATGGGAAGAAAGCAGCAGAGAGTACAATAGGTGAATAGGGTGGGGAAGAAGGTGATAGGTCAGAGTGGAGGATGGGGGAAGGAAGCAATGAGTACAATGGGTGAATGGGGGTGGCTGTGGGGGTGATAGGTCAGAGATGAGGATGGAGTGGATAGGTGGGAAGGGAGATAGGCCATTAGGACAGGTCATGAGGTTGGTGCTGAGCTGTAAGGCTGGAGGTGGAGTGAGTTGGAGGAAGGGGAAATGAGGAAACTGGTGAAGTCCACATTGACGCTCTACGGTTGAAGTGTTCCGAGGCTGAAAGTGAGGCGTTCTTCCTCCAGGCGTCGGGTAGGGAGGAAGCGGTGGTGGAGGAAGCCCAGGATCTGCATGTCCTTGGCAGAGTGGGAGGGGGAGTTGAAATGTTGGGCCACAGGGCGGTGGGGTTGATTGGTGCGGGTGTACCAGAGATGTTCCCAAAAGCGCTCTGCTAGGAGATGTCCAGTCTCCCCAATGTGGAGGAGACCGCATTGGAGCAACGGACGCATTAAATGATATTGGTGGATGTGCAGGTACAACTTTGGAAGGCTCCTTTGGGGCCTTGGATTATGGTGAGGGGAGAGGTGTGGGCGCAGGTTTTGCAATTCCTGAAGTGGCAGGGGAAGGTGCCAGGAAGAGAGGGTGGGTTTTTTGGGGGGCGGGGAACTGACCAGGTAGTCACGGAGGGAATGTTCTTTGCAGAAAGTGGAAAGGGGTGGGGAGGGCAATATATCCCTAGTGGTGGGGTCCGTTTGGAGGTGGCGGAAATGGCGGCAGAGGATTTGGTTTATGCGAAGGTTGGTAGGGTGGAAGGTGAGCACCAAGTGCGTTCTCTCCTTGTTACAGTCGGAGGGGTGGAGTTTGAGGGCGGAGGTGCGGGATGTGGACGAGATGCGTTGGAGGGCATCTTTTACCATGTGGGAAGGGAAATCCCGATCTCGAAAGAAGAAGGCTATCTGGTGGGCTCTATGGTGGAACCGGCCCTCCTGGGAGCAGGTACAGCGGAGGCAGAAAAATTGGGAATTGGGTTTGGGAATTTTGCAGGCGGTAGAGTGGGAAAGTGTCATCTAGGTATCTGTGGGAGTCGGTAGGTTTTTAAAAAATGTCAGTGTCAAGTCGGTTGTCATTAATGGTGTTGGAGAGGTCCAGGAACAGGAGGGAGGTATCAGAGATGGTCCAGGTAAATTTAAGGTCAGGGTGGAATGTGTTGGTGAAGTTGATGAATTGCTCAAGCTCCTCGGGGGAGCATGAGGTGGCGCCAACGCAGTCATCCATGTTGGGGAGTGGTGCCGGTGTAATTACGGAAGATGGACTGTTCTACATAGTCATGGCTATCCCTTTGGTCTGTAGAAAGTGGGAGGATTTGAAGGAAAAATTATTAAGTGTGAGGACAAATTCAGCCAAACAAATGAGAGTATCGGTGGAAGAGTATTGTTATGGATGTCGGGAGATGAAGAAATGGAGGGCTTGGAAGTCCTGGTCATCGTGGATGGAGGTGTAGAGGGATTGGATATCCATTGTGAAGATGAAGCGTTGGGGGCCAAAGAAATGGAAGTCTTGGAGGAGTGAAGGGTTTGGGTGGTGTCTCGAATGAATGTGGGTAGTTCCTGGACTGGGGGAATAGGACAATGTCTAGGTAAGTAGACATGCGTTCAGTGAGATAGGAACATGCTGAGACAATGGGTCGGCCAGGGTGGTCCGACTTGTGGATATTGGGAAGGAGGTAGAACTGGGCAGTGGGTGATTCCGGACAATGAGGTTGGAAGCTGTAGGTGGGAGATCTCCTCCTGAGTTGATGAGGTTCTGTATGCTCTGGGAGATGACATTTTGATGATGGGAGGTGGTTCATGGTAGAGGGGGTGGTAGGAGGAGATGTCTTTGAGTTGACATCATGGCTTCAGCGGTTTCAAGGTCAGTGCACCAGACTATCACTGCACCCCCTTTATCTGCTGGTTTAATGGTGAGGTCGGGATTGGAGCAGCGGGATTGGAGGGCTGCACATTGTGAGGGTGAGAGGTTGGAGTGGGGAAGGGGGTAGATAGGTTGAGGCGGTTAATGTCTCGGTGGAAGTTGGAAATGAAGAGATCGAAGGCAGGTAACAGGCCAGCTTGGGGTGTCCAGGTGGATGGAGTGTGTTGGAGGCCGGAAAAGGGGTTCTCAGAAAATAGGCGGGAGTGTTCATTGTAAAAGTAAGCTCTGAGGCGGAGGCAGTGGAAGAAGTGTTCGATGTCACGGCGTGTATTAAATTAATTGTTGTGTGGATGGAGAGGGATAAAGGTGAGGCCTTTGTTGAGGACTGATCATTCGTCCTCAGTGAGGGGGAGGTCAGGGGGAATGATGAAAACTCGGCAGGACTGGGAGCTGGGCCCTGGCGTAGGTGTGGAGTTGGGGGAGGTGCCTGTAACTGGAGTGGGTGTGGTGTTAGGGAGGATGGGGTGAAGTCATGAGCAGGGGTGTTGCTCCCTTCAGGGTTCTGGGGGGCGGGGATGGTGATGGTCGGACCTGAGAGTGGTGTCAGCAGAATGCAGGTGAGTGGCGTTGGTGGGGGCGGAAGTGTTGGCAAACATGGCAGTGGTTAGGGTGCGGAAGTCACTGAGTGTGTGATATCAGCGATGATGTGAGGTGCGGAAGTGATGTCACTTGTGGTGTATGAGGAATTGTGAGGGGCGGAAATGGCATTTACTTTATTTTAACCAATAATTTCCTGTCACAAATCTGTTTGACAACGTCGCATTTTAATTAAACTCAGTCCCTTACTGTTTCTTTCTTTTGGTCTTCAACCACATCTCCATGGTGTTCCAATATTTCAACCTTTCTCTTTGGTCTTGGGAATTTCCATTCACCTCAGACCTGTCCCCCTCCTCATCTGTGTCCGTTTATAGCACACTGCATTATCCTGGTACCAGAGGAGCCTATCCCAATAAAATAGCTCTGTCGTCCCTGAGTACTGGGAGCAGTGCTCACTGATCAGAACCACTTCTGATGATATCACTGTGTGATCCTGACACCTTCCAGCACACTACTGATATCACTCAGTCTCTCTCTCCATGTGATATCCCTCACTGTGTGTGTCTAATTGCAGCCTCTGTCAGTGTCTCTCGTTCTTGCAGCTACTCCAGATCCTGAGCAAAGAGCATTCTCCACTCAAGAGAGGAGCAACTGCACAGGCCATGAATGGAGACTGGGATTTTCCAGATCTCTGTGGGACTCAGTGTCATTCTCCTTCATTGTGTAATCTTCATTTCATCAGTCTAATTTCCCATTCTGTCTATTTCTCTGTCTGCTGTAGGTATTCATGATGTCTGACTCAGCAGAATTCCCAATTCCTATCTCGCCCAACACCACATTGAAGACGGTTGGTCAGCCAGAGAGAGGTGGAGAGTGAGGTCAGGAGCCTTCAGTAAATCCTGCAGCCGGTAAGATCACTAACTGTAAACAGCACATGGCTTTAATTCAGACCCTGAGGGCATGAGATCGGAACAATGCTGGGCAAGGTACATGACAAAAATCTCAGGCTTCATTATCACCATCTTGTCTGTAAATTAATCTGTTCCACAGAACCCTCCCTATGTCTGTCAGTTTCTCCACTGTCTGTTTCATCGATACCACTTCCCCTATCTCTATCAGCCCCTAGAATCCTGCTTATCCCTGTCAGCTCCTCCTACCAGTATAACTCTCCAGGTTTCTGCCTTTGCCTTTAATCCTGGGTTCTGTCACATCTCTCCTTAACTGAAGAAAAATAACTCTTCAGTTCCTGAAGCCATCCCTGTCATTGTAGTCCTTTCCAGACCTGAAAAACCTCCCTGTCTTTGTGACTTTTTTTGAACTCCTACTACTTTCATGATCTCAGTAACCTTCCCGTCACAACAACAAAAAAGCTCTGGACCTTAGTAAACTCCTCCAGCTGTTAGACTCCTCCTTGTCTCTGGGCACAAAGCAGAGTGACCCTGCTTCTCTCATAAATTAGTTTCTGCGTTTCTAATGATGACTATGAAAACTTCCTGTCTCTAAAACGCACTCAGTCTCTGCACACTCTGCTGGTCCCGACTAATGTAATTTCCTTCGGTAACTACAAACCTTTATACCTTCAATCTCCTCCAGACGCGACCATACAGTTTATTTCCGTAACCTCCATGAGTGATCGAGTCATAGAGATGTACAGCGCGGAAACAGACCCTTCGGTCCAACCCATCCATGCCGACAAGATATCCCAACCCAATCTCGTCCCACCTGCCAGCACCGGGCCCATATCCCTCCAAACCCTTCTCATTCATATGCCCATCCAAATGCCTCTTAAATGTTGCAATTGTACCATTCTCCCCCATCCTCTGGCAGCTCGTTCCATACACATACCACCCTCTGCATGAAAAGGTTGCCCCTGAGGTCTCTTTTATATCTTTCCCCTCTCAAACTAAATCTATGCCCTCTAGTTCTGTACTCCCTGACCCCAGGGAAAAGACTTTGTCTATTTATGCTATCCTATCCATGCCCCTCATAATTTTGTACACCTCTGTAAGGTCATCCCTCAGCCTCCGAAGCTCCAGGGATAACCGCCCCAGCCTGTTCAGCCTCTCCCTGTAGCTCAAATCCTCCAACCCTGGCAACATCCTTGTAAATCTTTTCTGAACCCTTTCAGGTTTCACAACATCTTTCTGATATGAAGGAGACCGGAATTGCACAAAGCATTCCAACAGTGGCCTAACCAATGTCTTGAACAGCCGCAACATGACCTCCCAGCTCCTGTACTCAATACTCTGACCAATAAAGAAAAGCATACTAAATGCCGTCTTCACTATCCTATTAACCTGTGACTCTACTTTCAAGGAGCTGTGAACTTGCACTCCACGGTCTCCTTGGTCAGCAACACTCCATAGGACCTTACCATTACGTGTATAAGTCCTGCTAAGATTTGCTTTCCCAAAGTGCAGCACCTTGCATTTATCTGAATTAAACTCCATCTGCCACTTAGCCCATTAGCCCATCTGGTCCAGATCCTGTTGTAACCTTCTTCGCTGTTCACTACACCTGCAATTTTGGTGTCATCTGTAAACTTACCAACTATACCTCTTTTGCTCGCATCCAAATCATTTATGTAAATGACAAAAAGTAGAGGGCCCAACACGATCTTTGTGGCACTGCTCTGGTCACAGACCTCCAGTCTGAAAAACAACCCTCCACCGCCAGTCTCTGTCTTTTACCTTTGAGCCAGTTCTGTATCCAAATGGCTAGCTCTCCCTGTATTCCATGAGTTCTAAGCTTGCTAATCAGTCTCCCATGGGGAACCTTGTCCAATGCCTCACTGAAGTCCATCTAGATCACATCTATCACTCTGCCCTCCTCAATCTTCTTTGTTACTTCTTCAAAAATCTCAATCAAGTTCATGAGACATGATTTCCCATGCACAAAGCCATTTCGACTATTCCTAACCAGTTCTTGCCTTTCCAAATACATGTACATCCTGTCCCTCAGGATTCCCCTAACAAGTTGCCCACCACTGAGTTCAGACTCACCGGTCTGTCGTTCCCTGGCTTGTCTTTACCACCCTTCTTAAACAGTGGCACCACTTTTGCCAACCTCCAGTCTTCTGGGACCTCAACTGTGACTATTGATACAAATATCTCAGCAAGAGGCCCACCAATCATTTCTATAGCTTCTTACGGAGTTCTCGGGTACACCTGATCAGTTCCTGGGGATTTATTCACTTTTAACCGTTTGAAGACATCCAGCACTTCTTCCTCTGTACGCTGGACGTTTTGCAAGATGTCACCATCTATTTCCCTACAGTCTATATCTTCCATTTGCTTTTCCACAATAAATACTGATGAAAAATATTCATTTCGTATCTCCCCCGTTTTCTGTGGCTCCACACAATGGCCGCTTTGCTGATCTTTGTGGGGCCCTATTCTCTCCCTTGTTACCTTGTTTTCCTTAATATATTTGTAAAGACCCTTTGCATTCTCCTTAATTCTATTTGTCAGACCAATCTCATGTCCGTGATTGCCCTCCTGATTTCCCTCTTAAGTATACTCTTATTTCCTTTATACTCTTCTGAGGATGCACTCCATCTATCCTGTCTATACCTGACATATGCTTCCTTCCTTTTCTGAACCAAACACTCAATTTCTTCAGTCATCCAGAATTCCCTACACTTACCAGCCTTCCCTTTCACCCTGACAGGAATATACTTTCTCTGGACTCTTGTTATCTCATTTCTGAAGCTTCCCATTTTCCAGCCGTCCCTTTACCTGCGAACATCTGCCTTCAATCAGCTTTCAAATGTTCTTGCCTAATACCGTCAAAATTGGCCTTTCTCCAATTTAGAACATCAACTTTTAGATCTAGTCTATCCTTTTCCATCACTATTTTAAAACAAATAGAATTATGGGCGCTGGCCCCAAAGTGCTCCCCCATTGACACCTCACTCACCTGTCCTGCCTTATTTCCTAAGAGTAGGTCAAGTTATGCACCTTCTCTAGTAGGTACATCCACGAACTGAAACAGAAAATTATCTTGTACACACTTCAAAAAATTCCTCTCCATCTAAACCTTTAACACTATGGCAGTCCCTGTCAATGTTTGGAACGATAAAATTCCCTACCATACCTACCTTAATATTCTTACAGATAGCTGAGATCGCCTTACAAGTTTGTTTGGTAATTTCATTTTGACTATTGGGGACCTGTAATACAATCCCAATAAGGTGATCATCCCTTTCTTATTTCTCAGTTCCGCCCAAATAACTTCCCTGGATGTATTTCTGTGAATATTCTCCCTCAGCACAGCTATAATGCTATCCCTTATCAAAAATACCACTCCCTCTCCTCTCGTGCCTCCCTTTCTATCCTTCCTGTAGCATTTGTATCATGGAACATTAAGCTGCCAGTCCTGTCCATTCCTGAACCATGTTTCTGTAATTGTAATGAGATCCCAGTCCCATGTTTCTAACCATGCCCTGAGTTAATCTGCCTTCCCTGTTAGGCCTCATGCATTGAAATAAATGCGGTTTAATTTATTAATGCTACCTTGTCCCTGCCTGCCCTGACTTTTTGGCTCACTTCTGTTCTCAGCCATACCCGTCTCCTATCAAGTTCCCAAAATCCTCCCTATGATTGTTACCACGTCCCATCCCTGCATTCATCCAAATCCCTGTAAAGTCCTCCGATTCCTAAAACTCACCCTGTATCTGTCACCTGTTCCATCTTCCACAACCCTCTCTATCTCTGTAAGTTAGTTTCATCACACAATGGTCGCTTTGAGATAGTTATGTCCCTCGCCATTTGCACAATTTGTTATTCAAAGAAACACTGAAAACTAATTCTCTGAACTCCTCTTCCAATATTACTGTTGTCAGTGTGACTGTCCACATTTATGAATATTGATGTTTCCCAAAATTATCACAATGTGCTTGTAAAAAAAAATTCCAATGAGTTCCTGTTTAATGCAGTGATGAGAAAGGGGATGCTGTTTGATGGCTAAAACTGTTCTGCTGCTTGTGTCCTTGGCAAGTAGTAGACAGAATTTACATTCAGACTTACTCTACTTCATGATCTGAGACCAAATGCTTTCTCTGTAATCCCTTTCTTACCCATTATTGTTAGCATTACCCATTTTGCCTGAGTTTCCGCAAGGTTGTGATCTATTGAATATTTATGTCCACGTTTTGTTCACCCAGTAACCACATCTCTCTGGTGTCTAAACCTCTTTTATCTCAGTGTCACCAACCCATCTGCTTTATTGGTAAGACTTCGTCCATTCAAAAAACCCATAATTACTCTTTCCCACAATTTCTTATCACAAACCTATTCACTGATTTACAGTTTTAGTTAAACTCTGTCCCATCCTGTTCCTTTCTGATTGCCTTCAGCCACATTCCCATGTTGTTCCGATGCTTCACCTTTTCTCTTTGTATTTGGAAAGCTCCTTTCACCTGAATCCTGTACCTGCATCCTCTCTGTCAGTTTAAAACCCTGTCCATAAATCTACTGACATGATTGGCAAGGACACTGGTCACACCACGGTTCCAGTGGGACCATCCTAATGGATTTTTGTATAAATCAGGTATGGGATGTTGGTGTCTCTGGCTGACCAGCCTTTATTGCCTATCCCTAGCTGCCCATGAGCTGAGTAGCTTGCTCGGCCATTTCAGAGGGTAACTGAGAGGCAAACACTTTGCTGTGAGTATGTCGTGCAGAACACATGAGGATGATCAGATCTCGTTGTCGAAAGGATAAGTTGGCGCCACGGTGGCTCAGTGATTAGCACTCCTGCCTCACAGCACCAGTGTCCCATGTTCGATTCCAGACCCGAGCGACTGTGTGGAGTTTGCACATTCTCCCCATGTCTGCGTGAATTGCCTCTGGATGCTCCGGTTTCCTCTCACAGTCCAAAGCTGTGCAGGTCAGGCGAATTGGCCATGCTAAATTGCCGATAATATTAGGTGTCTTAGGTCGAGGGAGATGGGTCTGGTTGGGTTACTCTGTGTGGAGGGATGGCGTGGACTGGTTGGGTCGAAAGGCCTGTTTCCGCACTGTAGGGAATCTAATCTAAGGCATTGTGATTTTTGTACATCAGCAATGGTTTCATATTTGTTTTTGGATTGTTAATTGCTATTTTTAAAATTATTGATTTGAAATTCCACCAAATCTTATGATGGGATTCAAACCTGCCTCCCCGAACATTAGCTGAGGTGTTGGACAAATGCACTAACAATAATGTTACTAGGCCATCGCTTCACCTGCTCACTGGTTGCTCATCTCTGAGCACTGATACATGAAGCTAAACCCATTCTTCCAACATGATTGTGTGATCCTGAAGTCTTCCAAAACTCTGGTGTATCACTTAGTCTCTCTCCATGCGGCATCCCTCACTGTGTGGGTCTAATTGCTGCCTCTGTCAGTGTCTCTCGCTCTTGTAGCTACTCCAGATCCTGAACCAACAGAATTCTCCACTCCAGAAAGATGCAACAGCACAGGCCAGGGATGGAGCTTGGGATTTTCCGGACTACTGTGGGGTTCATTTCCATTCTCCTTGTGTAACCCTCACTTTATCAGTCTAATTTTCCATTCTGTCCATTTGTCTGTCTCCTGTAGGTACTTAGGAAGTTCCTGACTAAATAGACTTCCCAACTACTGTGTGTCTCATCCATCACCTTATTGAAGATGGTTGGTCAGCCAGAGAGACAAAGGGCAGAGAGATCTGGAGCCTTCAATAAATCCTGCAGTGATGTGAGATCACTCACAATGCACAGAGCAGGGAGCAATGGGAGGGCTGCAAACATTGGCTAACAATACATAATATAGATACAGTGCTGGATGGGGAGCACAGTATAGACACACCCCATGCTCAATCACCACATCTACTTTAACTTAAGTTGCACTGAGACAGCATCGGGAGTTCATAGTTATCAATCCAGGCCTGTGCTGTCTTAGTGAGCATCAGGACAACAGAAGGGAAAGCAGGCCTCCGACGAGAGGGTGGGAATGCTGCCTGGGATATTTCTGTTCTGTGTTCTCCCTCCAACACTGTATCTGTGGCATGGCTTGTGCACCAGTGTCTTCAGTCATTTTTAACTCCTACAATAGTCCCTTTGCCTGTAACCTCCTCCCTTCCCGATAGTCCCTCCACATATTTAAAATGTACTGCATTCCAGACTACCATCCCTATCGCTGTAACTTGCTTCGGTGTCTACAACATGCCTTATTTTGGTACAATAATCCTCTTTCACGGGATACAGAGTGATCCAGCACTGAAACAGAACGTGTGGTCCAACTCCTCAATGCTGCCCATGTTACCTAAACTGAATGAGTCTCATTTGCCTGCATTTGGCCCTTATCTCTTTAAACCTCCTCCTCTCCGTGTACCTGCCCAAATGTCTTTTCCATGCTGTAATTGTTCCTGTTTCTCCCATGTACCTGAGGCAGTCTGTTCTGCCTATGCACCATCCTCTGTGGATAACATTCCCCCTCAGCTCCCTCTTTAAATACTTGCTCTCTCACCTCCTGTTTATACCCTCTAGTTTTGGAGTCACCTATCCTTGGTTATTCATCATTCTTAGCGTCACCCCGTGGCCTCCTCTGCCCAAGGGAACGATTTAGGGCAATGTTACAAATATCTCCAACGTATGTAACAAAGTGCTGGCCAATGTCGGCAAATGTGCCAAACGTCATTTTCCCCACCCTGTCCACCTGGTATGCCACTTCCAAGTAGCAATGTAACTTACACCCCTTGGTCTCTCTCTCTTTCTCTGCTCAACAACCCTTGCCAGAGCCCTGCCATTAACTGTATTAGTCCTCCCTGGTTTGTCTTAACAAAATCCAACATCTGAATTAAACTCCATCTTTCATTCCTTGGTCCACTGGCCCAACTGGTCAAGATCCCCTGTTATAACCGTATTTACTGCCCACTACATCATTAATTTGATCATCAACAAGCTTTCACACAATCACTCCTTTATTTTCAACCAAATCATTGATGTAGATGATGCACATCAGTGGACCCAGCCCTGATCCTTTCTTCAATAATGGAATAAAACCATATTCTTGTCATTGAGCCATACAGCATGGAAACTGACCCTTAAGCTGATACCCACCATCATCTAAAACTAAACTCTTCCCAGCTGCCTGTTGCTGGCCATTATCACTCCAACCCTTCCCTAGTCACCTGTTTATCCAAATATCATTTAAATGTTGTACTTGTACCCACATCAACCCCTTTCTCACGAAGTTCATTCCACACTCAAACCACCCTCGTGTAGCAAATTGCCCCATATCTTTTTTTTTTAATGTCTCTCTCCTCTAACATTAAAAACGTGGCCCCACCTCCTGAGACTCCCCCATCCTGAGGAAAAGGCAACTACCATTAAATTGATCTATATACCTCATTTTTTTCAAAAACCTTTCTCGTATAATGTCTCAATCTCCAGGCTCCAGTGAAAAAAGACTCAGCCTATCCAGCCATTTTTCAGAACCCGAGCCTTCCATACCCAGCAATATCCTGGTAAATCTCTTCTGAATGCCCTGCTGCTTAATAATATCCTCCCTATAACTGGGCGACCAGAACTGGACAGAGAATTGCAGAACAGGCCTCACAAATGTCTGTGCAATCTCAACATGACGTCCCAAATCCTACACTCAATGGACTGAGCAATGGTCAGGCATGCAAAACACTGTCTTATCCATCCTGTGATGCAAGCTTCAAGAATTATGTACCTGTACCTAGAGGTCCCTCTACTCTAAAATACTAACAGAAGCCTTAACATTAATTATATAAGCTCTACCCTTGTTTGTTTTACAAAATGCATTTCCTCGCATTTATTCAGATTGAATTACATCTCTAGTTTTTCAGCCTATTAACTCACTTCATCAAGATCTGTTTGTAATCTCAGAAAACACTCTCCAGCCTGCCAGCCCATCACACATGCTGTCAGTAGTACACATACATTTGCTAGGGGCTCCACAATTTCTTCACTAGCATCCCAGTGTCCTGTGGTACACTTAATCAGGTTCTGGGACTTGCCATAGATTTGTGTTTTAAAAACTCCAGCACCATCTCTTTTCAAGTCATAGAGATATACAGCATAGAAACAGACCCTTCGGTCCCCAACTCGTCCAGGCTTACCGGAAAATCTAAATAAAGCCATTCCTTTTCCAGCATTTGGCCCATATACGTCTACACCCTTACTATTCAGATGCCCATCCAGATACCTTTTAAATGTTGTAATTGTATCAGTCTCCATTACTCTTCTCTCTCAGCTCATTCCATACACACATCACCATGTGTGTGAAGAAGCTGTCCCTTCAACCCCTCTGTAAACCATTCGCCTCTAACCTTAAACTTATGCCGCTAGTTTTGGACTCCCCAACGTCTGGGAAAAGGCCTTGAATGCTCACCCTATCCATGCCGCTCATGTTCATATAAACCTCTATAAGGTCATCCCTCAGTCTCCGAGTCTCCAGTGACAGTAACCCCAGCTTATTCAGCAACAACCCGGGCAATATCTTGTAAAGCTTTTCTGAGCACTTTCTAGTTTCACAACATCCTTCTTATAGCAGGGAGACTGGAATTGCAGAGGACTCTAAATGTGGTCTAATGAATTACTCTTGTTCCCAAGGTTCCCCAATCTTTGTCCACAGTAAGTTCTGGGGTGAAAAAATTGTTTCCCATCTTAGCAAATATCCTGCAGTTCCACACATCGATGGACTCATTGATCTTTAATGGATACTATTTTGTCCTGAGTTACTTATGCACTCTTAATATACTTATATAATTACTTTTAAATTCCCCTTACCTTCTCTGCTGAGGCTATTTCATTTAGTCTTTCTCCATTCCTGCTTTCTACTCAAAGTGTATTCCTACAGCCCCTGTATATCCTCAGGGATCCCCTTGATCCAGCTGGCTATACCTGACATGTGCCCCCTTTTTCCTTTAGCAGACCCTCAATGGACAACCAGTGTTTCCGAATGCTGTCTGCATTGAGCTGCACACAAACAGGAAAATGCTAGCGCTGATCGATCAGTTTATCTCACTTTTAAAATATTCTCAGTTGCCAGACTTCCCTTTCCCTGTAAATAATTCCCTTCCCCAATCACATTTTGAAAGTTCCTGGCTAATACGATCAAGATTGGTCAGGCTCCATTTTATACCTTCAGCCTGTGGGCCAGGCCTGTCCTTTTCCAAAGGTATTTTCAAACTACTAGAACTGTGGTCACTTTGGCAAAATTCATTCCCACTCACATCTCAGTCCCTTTCCCGACCTTGATTCCCAAGTGGAGTTCAGGTTTTACCCCTTTCTCTTTTCGTACCATGTACATATTGATTGGGAGTTTTCTGGAACACAATTACCAAATTCCTCCCTTGCAAACGCTGAACACTGGCAGTACCAGTCTAGGCTTGGAAAGTTCGAAAACCTTACCTTAACGGCCCTTTTATTATGGTTGATATTTAAGATGTCCCGACATATTTGTTCCTCAGTCTGCCACGGATTATTCGGGGTCAGCAGTCAGATCGTATCAAAGTGATGATCCATTCTTATTTCTCAGTTCAACGAACATAGCTTCACTCGGCGATCCCACAGGAATATCCCTTCTCAGTACTGCTGTGACGATTCATGCAATCAAAACCCACCAGCACACGCCTTCTCTTGCCTCCCCTTCCTGTAGCATCTCTACCTTGAAACAATGGACTTCCAGGTCTGCCCCTCCCTCAGCTGTGTTTCCGTAATCACTAAAATATTCCAGTCCCATGTTGCAATCCATGCCTTCATCTTCCTTTGCTGTCAGGCCTCTTGTATTGAAATAAATACAGTTTAATCATCAGTTTACCCCCATTCCCTGTTATGTTCTTGCCTGTCTTGTCTTCTGAAATTGCTGTCTTTAACTCGTGTACCAGCCTCAATCTTCTTTCTGGCCTGACATCTTATTTAAGGCCCAACACCCTGCCAGACTAGGTTATATCCTCTCAAGCAGCTCTAGCAATTCACCCCAGCAGGATGTGGGTCCCTCTCCCGTTCCCAGTTGAGGTGCCTTTCCCACCTTGTCTCCCTGTGCTGACACCTCCAGGAATCTATGGACTTGTCCACCAAGGTCCCTGTATTCCTCCGTACTCTGCAAGGTCCTATCATTCATTATGTCTGTCCTTCGCTTATCGTACCTCCCACAGAGTATCACCTCACTTCAATCAGATTAGATTAGATTAGATTAGACTTACAGTGTGGAAACAGGCCCTTCGGCCCAACAAGTCCACACCAACCCGCCGAAGCGAAACCCACCCATACCCCTACATTTACCCCTTACCTAACACTACAGGCAATTTAGCATGGCCAATTCACCTGGCCTGCACATCTTTGGACTGTGGGAGGAAACCGGAGCACCCGGAGGAAACCCACGCAGACACGGGGAGAACGTGCAAACTCCACACAGTCAGTCACCTGAGTCAGGAATTGAACCCGGGTCTCAGGTGCTGTGAGGCAGCAGTGCTAACCACTGTGCCACCGTGCCGCCCACTAAACTCTGCTTAGATTTTCATCTGATCGACATCGGACAGCAGAGGAGACCATCCTTCTCAACACCCTCACCTTTCATGTCATCTGCAAACCTACTAATGATACCTTCTGCTTTCTCATCCGAGTTATTAATGGTCAATGGTTCCTGCACAGATCTCTGTGGTACACCCGCTGGTGAAAGTATTCTATCCACCAATTTTGCATCCAAATTGCCAACCTGCCTTGGTACCCAGTCCTTTTGGACCAGCCTTTCATGTTGGATCTTGTTTAAGAACTTAGTCAAGTCCGTGTAAACCACATCATCTGCACTGCCTTTATCAATATACTTAAGCACCATTAAAAAAAACTGAACTGAATTTCTCAGACAGTACCTTCCTCTGGCAAATCAGTGACGACTAAACCGAGTTGACCCCTACCTTTGCAAGTGTTGATGCACCCTCAGAATTGTTCCCAATAATTTCCCTCCCCCTGCTGTCAGAATATCTGCTCTGTAATTACCTGACCTATCCCCGCTGCCCTTCCTGAACAAAGGAATCACATTAGCGACCCTCCAGTCATTCACCACTTCACCTGAGTCCAGCAAAGTATTATATATATCCACCTGGGGCCCAACAATCTCTGGGTAATTAGCAGTGGGGTCAAAGAATGCTGGTCCAGGCAATGACACCCACATCGCATGAATGAATAAATAAAAATACATATGTTCCTCCCTAACTCTGCAAACCCCTCCAGCTGCAGCAATCCGTACTGGCTTTGTAACACCGTTCAGGCCCTGACCACTCTCTGTAACACTCTCACCACCTCCAGCACCTTCATCTCTCCCTGTTCCTAACGTGTCAATAAACCTTGACAACGATTCCCCTTCCCATTTCCCTCCTCCTATTAGCAGACACATTGCAATCCATTTAAAACTTACTCTAAAACTCTCTCTCACTTCACGATTTTAAGTACTTTGTGGTGATCTTCTCAGCTTCATAATCTAGTATGATCCATTTTGTCCTGCATGAGGGACCGGTGGGTATTTCTTGCTGAGTTTTTGTCTGTTTCAGTCGAATGTCCTTTTGTTGAGTGTTTTACACTGTTCCTTCAAATGTTTTCCACTGTTCATTTCCAGACACCCATATTTCAGTCTGTTTAGCCAGTTTACCTTGGTCAGTTCTCCTCTCAAACCCATGTAATTGGCTATTTTTGTTTCTAGTTGTAGATTGTCCTTTCTGTGATTTACTTTAAAACTTTATATTTCTTTAAACTGCACTTTATCATAATTTCCCAGAGGATCTCTCCAGGTGACATTACTCATTCACTAAGTTTTATCACACAACAGTCGCTCTGAGACAGTTACGTCCCTAGCCAGTTGCACAATGTGTTATTCTAAGAAACACTGAAAAAAATTCTCTGAACTCCTCATCCAGATTCACTGTTGTCAGTGTGACTGTCCCAGACTTTGCGAATATTGACGTTTCGCTCAATGTTCACCATTCCTTTATTAAAAATTCCAATGAATTCCTGTTTATTGCGGTGACGAGCCATGAAATACTGTTCGGTGGCTGAAATTGTTCTGCTGCTTGTGTCCTTGGCAAGTAATAGCCAGAATTTACATTCAGACTGACTCTACTTCATGATCTGACGCCAAATGCTTTCTCTGTAATGCCTGTCTTATCCATTATTGTTAGCGTCGTCTATTTTGGCTGAATTAGCAGAAGGTTGTGAACCATTGAATATTTCTGTTCAACCTTTTGTTCACCCTGTAACCACATCTCTCTGGTGTCTAAATCTCTTTTATGTCTGTGTCTCAAATCCATTTACCTTGTTGCAGAGACTTTGTCCATTAATAAAAACATAATTTACTCGTTCCCACAATTTCCTGTCACAAATGGATTTGCTGATCTACAGTTTTAGTTAAACTTTGTCCCATCCTGTTCCTTTCTGTTGTCTTCACTCACATTCCCATGCTGCTCTGATGCTTCACGTTTACTCTTTGGATTTGGAAAGCTCCTTTCACATGAAGCCTGTCCCTGCATCCTCTCTGTCAATTTAAATCCCTGTCCATAAATCTACCATGATTTGCCAGGACATTGTTCCACTGGAACTGTGCTGGGACCAATCTGAATGGATTTGTTTTTAAATCCGGTCTGGGATGTGGGTGTCTCTGGCTGATCAGTCTTTATTGCCCGTCCCTTGCTGCCCTTGAGCAAAGCAGCTGGCTCGCCCATTTCACAGAGTAATTGAGAGGCAAACACTTTGCTGTGGGTATGTCGTGCAGATCACATGAGAGTGAATGTTGTCTTTCTCTGAAGGTCAAGTGTTTGGATTTTTATCAATACTTATTTATGGATTGTTAATTCCAATTTTAAAACATATATTCATTTAGAATTCCACATCGTTAGAAGTTAGAAAGAAGAAGGGGGGTGGTCACTTTGTTGGGACTGTCTTGTAGACTGTTGTAGACCCAACAGATACCAGAGGAGCAGATGTGTAGAGAGATTGCAGATAACTATAGGAATAAGAGAGGATTGCAGGCTGGAGATTTTAAAATTCCCTGTATTGACTGGGCCACCTAGAGTATAAAAATACCTGGACGGAGTGCAATTTTTCAAATGTGTCCAAGAAAAGTTCCTAAATCAATATGCAGAGGGCCCTATTCTAATCAGGCAGGTGCAACCCTGGACCTCCCCTCAGAAAAAAAGGCCGGGCTATTGACTGAAGTGTCATTCGGAGAGCACTTTGTGTCAAGTGCCCACAACTGTCTTCGTTTTAACATAGTTATGGAAAAAGATAAGCAGGTCCACAGATTGAAGAGGAAAACTGGAAGACGGCCAGGTTTGGGGCTAATCTTCAGGATCTGGCCAGCGTCAATGCTGTGAATTTAAAATTGCACAATACCCAGTTATAATCCAACTCGCTTTGGAAGCGCTGGTGATCACTGTAACAGATGAAAGGTTTTAAATAAATTTGTTTGATATTGTATTCCATGATACTGCCATCCTGTTGCTATAAATTCTGTACTTTAGGATTGTGCTCCACAACCACCTGATGAAAGAGCAGTGCTCTGAAAGCTAGTGCTTTCAAATAAACCGGTTGGACTGGAACCGAGTGTCGGGTGATTTTTAGCTTTCTACTCCCCCAGTCAAACACCGCCACATACACATTATGATTCCAATCGATTTGGTGAGTCTGTTTGAAGGAAAAGCAACAACTGGCAAATGGGAGGCTTTTCAAAGTGCGATCTCAAGAATCCAGGACCAGTATGCCCCATTGGGATAAAGGGAAAAGCTGGCAGGGTTAGGGATCCTTGGCTGATGAGGGATAATAAGGCTCTGGTCTTGAAATGAAGACTGCATGCATTGGGTTTAAGCTATCAGTATCTACATAAACCCTTCTATTCTTAAAGACATGATCAATCCTTGGAGACCCTACAATCCTCTCAGTTCCTGTAACCTGCCAGTCTGCAGAAGTCATTCCAATGCCTGTGACTCTTTCAATACAGTTCCTACAAGACCGACTATCTTTGTGAAATCTTTTCATTGCCAGCACCCACCCTGTCAATGTAAGCTCCACCAGTGTCTCCATCCATCTACTCATTTTCATAATCTTCTCCAGCTTTTACATGTGTAAACATCACCCTCCCCTACAACCCTTCCCACTCTGACTAAACTGGAGGAGGTTACTAATGCTCCCTAATCTGTGAAACTGCCTCCAACCAAAATTGCTGTCTTTGTCACTTAGAGAATCTATCTGATTCCACACCCTCTTTATCTAAATAACCTTCAGAACCTATGCCTTCCTGTAAATATAAACATCTTCAGTCACGACTACCCTCCAGACGTCTATTTGTTTTTCCAATCTGTTCAACCCACTTTATCTCTGTACTGAGCTCCATTCACCTGAAACGTTCCTGTCTGTGTAAAATACCCCATCCTACCAACATCCTTAGCCCTGGAAACCGCTCCATTCCTCCCAACCTCCCATCTCCATGAACTCCTGTAGGTCCGACAGCTCTCGACATTTATGTAACCTCCTGCGGCTCTATGCTCCTCACTCCCTGTGAAAGCACCTCTAGACCCCACACCTCTCCCAGTCTGGGCCATCTGCTCCAGATCAGACCGTTGCTGTCTCTGTTACCTCACACACCCTTAGCAATGCCTCCTATTTGTGTCACTTCATTCAGATCACATCCTCTCCTGCTTCACGGAACCTCTTGCTGCCATTATAACCCTTTCTATTTAGAACATGGAATCGCACATTCCAGTACAAGCCCTTCCGCCCTCAATATTGTGCTGACCTTTTATCCTACTCTGAAGACGAAACAAACCTACATATCTTACATTTTACTATCATTGATGTGCCTATCCAAGAGTTGCTTAGATGTCTGTATTTTGTCTGAATCTACTACCACGGCTGGCAGTCATTCCAGGCACCCACCACACCATGTGTAAGTAAGGCACCAGTCCCGTCCATGCAGACAGGATATCCCAACCCAATCTAGTTTAACTGCTAGCACCTGGCCCGTATCCCTCTGATATCTAAGCTAAACCCTCCTCCAATTACCTTAAACATATGTCCCCTTGTGATAGCCATTTCGCCATGGGAAATAGTCTCTGGTTATCCACTCAAACTATGCCTCTCATTCCCTTGTACACCTCTATCATGTCACCATTCTTCCTCCTTCGCTCTGATCAGAAATGCCCTAGTTTCCACAACCTACCTTCTATGGGCATGCCCTCCAGTCCAGGCAGCATCCTGTTAAATCTCCTCTGCACCGTCTTTAAAGCTTCCACATCCTTCCTATAATGAAGCGAACAGAACTGTTCACAATATTCGAAGTGTGGTCTAACTGGGGTTCTGTAGAGCTGCAGCAAAATCTCATCTCTTAAACTCAATCCCCCTGCTATGAAAGCCAACACATCATCCGCCTTCTTAACACCCTGTCAACTTGGGTGGTAACCTGAAGGACACAGGATTCCTTTGTTCCTGCACGCTGCCTTTAACCACTTAAAGGTTTTCTGCAGAATCCTCCAATCTCAAACTATCCCAATCTTTGTAAGTTCCTCCAGTCCCTACAACACTCATAAACTATGAAACCTCCTCAAGTCCATATATTCCTAATGTCTGCAAAATCCTGCCGTCCTGATATCCCTCCATACCTCTGTAATCCCCACCATCCTCCAGTGCCCTTCTGGGGAACATTGCCGAGGAAGGAAGAGTTGGAGAGTCTGTGCCATGTTACGAGGTATGAAGGGCTGCAGAACCTGGAGTATGGTACAAATGTAAGAAGGGACGTGGGACTTGCAGGAGGTTAGAAGTTCCGGGATTCATGGAACCTGCAGGCTGAGACAGACGATGGCTTGTGGAACCTGGGGGATATTTTGATTTGAACCATAGGTAATTTTTGATTGGACCATTCAGCTGAACTTACTGTCATAGAGATGTACAGCATGGAAACAGACACTTCATTCCAACCCGGCCATGCCGACAGGATATTCCAACCCAATCTAGTCCCACCTGCCAGTACCTGGCCTATCTCTCTCCAAACCCTTTCTATTCATATATCCATCTAAATGTTTCTTAAATGTTGCAATTTTACCATCTGTAAGATCGTCTGAAAGATCCAATCAAAAATTACAGGTAGTTCAAATTATAACATCCTCCAGGTTCCACAACCCACTCATGGTCCCACCCTGCAGATCAGATATCCCAAACCAATGTAGTCCCACCTGCTAGCACCCGGCCCATCTCCTTCTAAACCCTTCCTATGCATATACCCATCTAGATGCCTTTTAACTGTTGCAGTTGTACTAGCCTCCACCACTTCCTCTGGCAGCTCATTCCATACATGTACTATCCTCTAGGTGAAAAAAGTTGCCCCTTAGTTCTCTTTTATAACTTTCTAATCATACACTAATTCTGGACTCACATACACCAAGAGAAAGATTTTGCCTATTTACCCTATCCATGTCCTTCTTGATGTTATAAATCTCTGTAAGGTCACCCCTCAGCCTCCGAATCTCCAGGAAAAACAACCATCACCTGTTCAAACTCTCTCTATAGCTCAATCCTGGCAACATCCTTGTAAATCTTTTCTGAACCCTTTCAAGTTTCACAACATCCTTCCGATATGAAGTAGAATAGAGTTGCATGCAGTATTCCAGAAGTGGCCTAACCACTGTCTTGTACAGCCGCAACATGACTTCCCAACTCCTGTACTCAATACTCTGACCAGTAAAGGAATGCATACCAAGTGCTTTCTTCGCTATCCTGACTACCTGTGACTCTACTGTGAAGGAGCACTGTATTTCATTTGAAAAATTGCACAGACGGATGGAATGGCCCAAGGTCTTCTGGGTAATGCTAGTTCAGTCTAAGCTGTTAGGCGGAGGCAGTGAATTATTTGCAGTGCTGTCTGATGAATGGTCGAGAGATCATGCATATGTCAAACAGGCTATTAAAGTGCTGATGGATTGCTTATGAAAGGGAAGCCGCTACAATTCCCTTTACTGTACCATCGCTAACTGACAAAGCTCTTTCAGATCTATATCCTCCGAATTGTTGAAACATGCTCTCACCATTGCAACTCTCATTATTTCTGAACATTGTTGAGTCTCTAAAACCATCCCTATCAGTTTAATCTCCTCCACTGCATACAACACTCCCAGTCAGTGTAATCTCTTTAATCCTTCAGTTCCTATATATCTATGTCTTGGTGTGACTGCTTTGTGGCCATTGTATCCTCGTTTATATCTGCAAAAGGCTCTGCTTACTGTAGGACAACCTATGCTCCTAAGTGAATCTGGTTTCTCACAAGCCTCTCTATGGCTGTCTCCTCCAGTCTCGACAAGCTTCCCTTTCCTTGTTGTATCTTGCAACATGCACACCACTCTCTGACATACCTTCCAGTGCATAAAATCATCTCTCCTTCTAACTTTATCCAGTCTACAATTTCCTCTCTATCCGTGCAACATTCTCCAGTCTATATCTACGTCCATGTGCTTGCAACATTCTCTAGTCCATACCACCCTCCCTTTCCCTATAATATTCTCCAGTCCATACCATCCTCCCTATCGCTGTGATATTCTCCAGATCCCACAAGTGTTGTTAAATGTATCACATCCTGGAATCATGTGAATGTTTCTACACCCTGATCAACATAGACCATGTAACGATCCACAACCCTACACACATCACTATCTCTGAAGTCTAACCCAAAACGCTTTATCTCTCTAACTTCCTCCAAATAATAAAAACTTTTCTCCTGCGAACATTCCGCAGCAACTGTAACTATGTTTAACCCTGCAACATTGTCGCTCCCCCAAACATCTCTCCCACTGTGTAACCTCTATCCATCCCGCCAAGGCCCTCTCTCGGTGACACGCGCCATGCATTTGCAGCAAGTCAGATGGAATGACAGCATTAACTGAAGGGAACAGATATGATCAAACTGTTAATAAGGAGTGATATTTGCCGCATGACCATGACAGCAATGTGATTATTGAGGGGTTGTAGGGATTTAGGCAGGAACAGCAAAAAACCAAACAAGGTCCCGTTTGTTGTGAAGAAAGGATGCAGTCAGTGCATTAGTGAGACAGCCAATTGAATCTGGGAATCAAAAATAGAGTCATTTTGAATGGACAGTTTCTAAATAGCAAGGGGGATCTGGAAGATCAAATCACAATCCATGCTGTTGGTAAGTTGGATACAATATGTTCTTGGTGATAGCAGACAGAGGCATGTGGAGTGGTCAATTTCTGATTGGACATCTGTGGCCAATGGTGTTTCACAAGGATCAGTGCTGCATGTCTGTGTGTAATTTATATCAGTGATTCAGATGAAAAGATCAGCAGTTTGATTAGTATTTTGCAGACGACATTTGGAAAGGCATGTAATGATTAGGGATAGTTAGGGGAATTGTGGATAGTGAGGAAGAGTGTTAAAGGTTGCAGCAGTGTGTAGGTCAGTTGGGACGCTGTGCAGAGAAATGGCAAATCAAATTTCATCGGGACAAGTGTGAAGTGATGCATTTATGAAGTCAAATGGAAGAGAGAAGTGCACTAATTGACTAATTGGTAACATTGGTAAACAAATGACCTTGGATGCAAATCCCTAGCTCCCTGAAAATAACAACACAGGAGGATGTGGTGGTAAAGGAGGAGTATGGCATGCTTCCTTTCGTTGGTCACAGTATTGAGTACAGACATTTGCATGTCATGCTGTAACTGAATGAAACTTCAGTCGGCCAAGTTTGGAAGGTTGCGTGTATTCTCGTTGACACACTACAGGAACGGCACGGTGGCACAGTGGTTAGCACTGCTGCCTCACAGCGCCAGGGACCTGGGTTCGATTCCCGCCTCAGGCGACTGACTGTGTGGAGTTTGCACGTTCTCCCCGTGTCTGCGTGGGTTTCCTCCGGGTGCTCCGGTTTCCTCCCACAGTCCAAAGATGTGCGGGTCAGGTGAATTGGCCATGCTGAATTGCCCGTGGTGTTGGGTAGGGGGTGGGTGTGGGGGTGTGGGTGGGTTGCGCTTCGGCGGGTCGGTGTGGACTTGTTGGGCCGAGGGGCCTGTTTCCACACTGTAAGTAATCTAATCTAATAGGAAGCATGTTGCCTGGATGAGAATGTGTTTACTGTCAGAAGGTTGGACGCAGTTAGATTGTTTTGCGAGAATATCAGAGACTGAGGGGTGACCTGGTACAGGTATATAGCGTTAGGAGAGGCGTGCATAGTGTGGATAGTTGGAATCCTTCTTCCAATGTAGAAATATCAAATACTCTTGCGCCTCGGTTTAAGGTGCGAGTGAGAAGGTTTAAGTGAGATGAATGAGGCCAGTTTTCTTTACCGAGAGGGTGGAAGCTGCTCAGGAGGTGGGAGAGGTGGCAACAAGAGCAAAGTTTTGAAGTGGCATTTAGACAGAAACATGAACAGGCAGAGAATAGAGGGATATCGCCCACGTGCAGGCAGATGGGATTAGTTTAGAATAGCATCATGGTCAGCACAGCCATGGTGGGCCAAAGGGCCTATTACTGCACTGTATTGTTCTAGTTTCTAACTTCACGGCATCTACCATGTCAAAGAATCCTGGATGTTTCTTTCGATTTCTCTCCCATTCTTCAAAACCCCAATGGGTTCAAGGTCAATCTGCTCCACCTTTTCACATTGGAAAATCCCACCATCTCCAGGATCAGCTGAGTGAACCTTCCCTGGCCTCCCTCCAATACAAGAATATCTTTCCTAACGGCACGCATACTGTTCATTATAATCTAGGTGTGGTCTGACTTGTACGTTGCATCGTTTTAGCAAGACCTAAGGTAAGGGGTAAATGTAGGGGTATGGGTGGGTTGCGCTTCGGCGGGTCGGTGTGGACTTGTTGGGCCGAAGGGCCTGTTTCCACACTGTAAGTCTAATCTAATCTAAAAACCTCCCTATTTTTAGACTCCATTCCCTTTGCCTTCTCGATTACCTGCTGATCCTGTAAGCTACCTTTTCTGGATTGATCCACAAGGATTCCCAAAATCCTTTGTGCAGTCAGTCAGAAACCAAACGGTGTTAGCCTGACAATAAGTCATGAACGTGCTGGAATGTGTATTAAAGGATATGACAATAAATGATAACTGGATGTTTAGATTAGATTAGATTAGACTTACAGTGTGGAAACAGGCCCTTCGGCCCAACAAGTCCACACCGACCCGCCGAAGCGAAACCCACCCATACCCCTACATTACCCCTTACCTAACACTACGGGCAATTTAGCATGGCCAATTCACCTGACCCGCACATTTTTTTTGGACTGTGGGAGGAAACCGGAGCACCCGGAGGAAACCCACGCAGACACGGGGAGAACGTGCAAACTCCACACAGTCAATCGCCTGAGTCGGGAATTGAACCCGGGTCTTCAGGCGCTGTGAGGCAGCAGTGCTAACCACTGTGCCACCGTGCCGCCCAAATTTAGAAACAATGGGAGATGTATGATTTTATAAAAGGGGAATTTTTAGATTCTGTTGGATTCTATAGTTTGGTGTGACCATAAATGGCAGAATAGATAAGGGTGAGGGAGGCTAGTTGCGGTAGAGGGATATTTGAAATTTCAGAAGCATTTTGACAAGTTTCAACAAGAGCTAAAATGAGCTCGGGAAAGAATAGGGCCCTGAAAGGTCAATGAGGCTGTCTGTGTGGAATCACTGCTGATGGGTGAGACACTGAACAAGTATTTTGCGTTAGGATTTACTGTGGAGAAAGACATGGAAGCTCGGGAACTTGGAAATATATAAAGTGATGTCTTGGAAAGAGTGCACACTGGAGAACAGGAGGTGCTGGATGTCTTAAAATGCAAAACGTTAGATAAAACCTTGGGACATGGATCAGATGTATCCCAGCGCATTGTGAGAAGCAAGGGAAGAAATTACAGGACCCCTTCCAGATATATTTGTATCATCGACAGCCACTACAGACCAGTGAGACTAATGGCAGGACTGGTAAGTTGTTGGAGGAGATTCTGAGAGAAACGAAAGGCAAGGACAGATTAATGACAGTCAGCATGGCTTTGTGCATGGGAAATCATGTCTCAAACCTGAGTGTGGAGGTAGACAAGTGAGAGATCAAAGGAGAGCAGTACACAATGTGTACATGATCTTTACCAAGGCCTTTGACAGACTGGTTAGTAAGTTTAAATCACACATAACCAGGGAGTGCGCACCAACTGGATACAAAACAGGATTGACATTCGGAGACAGAGCATGTTCATTGAGGGATGCTGCTCAAACTGCAGGCCTGTGACCAACGGTGTGCCTTGGTGTTCGGTGCTGGGTCACTGCTGTGCATCATTTATATGAACAGTTTGGATGATAATACAGGAGCCATGGTTAGCAAGTTTGTGAGTGAGACTGAAACTGGTGATAAAGTGGACAGTGAAGAGGGTTATCGAAGAGTACAAAGGGATCAACAATACTGCTGGTCCAGTGAGGTTAGGAAGAACAGGTGGAGAAATACAAGATGTTGTATTGTGGTAAAGCAGACCTTTACTGGACTTGTGCAGTAAAAGTTCGGGCCATGGGTTGTGTTGTCAAATAGTGACCCAGAGACGCAGGTACACAGTTTTTTGAAAGTAGCATCATGGGTAGATAGACTGGTGAAGCAGGCGTTTGGGATAGTTACCCCTCATTGGACAGAGCATTGAGACTAGGAGTTGGGATATCATGGTGTATCTGTACACGACATTACTGAGGCCACTGTGTAAGCATTGTGGATTATCTGGAAAAAATCAACTGTTCACGTATGTGCTTTTGGGAGGGGCATCTGGCATTCTTACCTAGTCTGGCTCACGTGTGACTACAGTCCCACAGCAATATGGCTGACTCTAAGCTGCCTCTAGTAATTAGCAATGGGGTAATGTATGCTGGTCCATCCGGTGACATCCTCAGGCCGCGAATGAATCAATGAGAATACATATCTCCATCCCTAACTCTGCAAACAGCTGTAGCTGCAACAATCAGTACTGACTTTGTAACATTGTTCAGGTCTTTGCCCCTTCTGTAACACTCTCACCAAATCCAGCACCTTCAATTCTCCCTGTTCCTATCATCTGACAATGTTTCCTCTTCCTACTGCACTCCTTCTGCTAGGAGACTCCCTAGCAATCTCTTTAAGAAATGTGTCCACGTTTCTAAACGTTGGCTTCTTCAGAATTGATCTTTTTTTTCATTTCTTAATCAAGTCCTGGGCCAAGACCGTCCGAAGTGGGGGAGGCGCATTGGGAAGGTGTCGAGCACCTCGAGACTTGGTGTGGGGAAAATGGGAATCCAGGAGAAAGCAGCACAAGGAGAGCGCTGTCACGCCAACGTCCCACCCACCCCCTTCCCATGGCCACCTTCTGTCCCAAGTGTAACAGAGTCTGGGGAAGGCCACATCGGTCTGTACAGCCAACTCCAGTATTCGCCCCACATCCTGAGAGTGGGAGAGAGTCAGCCTCATCTGTGACCCATCGCCAAAGAGATGATGAGATAGGAAGGTTGAATCCCTTCACAATTATCCCAGTGCCTTTGTTACAAATTCAAACAATTCCCTGTTAATACAGTGTCTAGTAATGTGATATCACTCAGTATCTCTCCATGTGGTATCCCTCGCTGTGTCAGTCTATTTGCTGCCTCTGTCAGCATTTCTCCCTTTTACAGATGCTCTGAGATCCTGAGTCAACAAAATTGTCCACTCTAGAGAGAGACAGCAGCACAGGCAAGGAATGGAGACTGGGATTTTTGAGATCTCTGCTGGACTCAGTGTCACTCTGCATGAGTTATCCTCATTGCATCAGTCTAATTTCCCATTCTGTCTATTTCTGTCTCATGCGGGTAATCAGGATGTTCCTAACTCATCCATCACCTCATTGAAGTTGGTTGGTCAGCCAGAGAGAGAGAGATGAAGAGGGAGATCTGGAGCCTTCAGTATCCTGCAGCCGGTAAGATCACTCACAGTAAACAGCACAGGGTGGAGGTAGTAGACTTCTATATTCAGACCTGGAAGACCGGACCTAGATGCAGAGTTGGGCAAGGAACAGCAACATTCTAGGATTCATTCCCACCATCTTGTGAGGGTCCCGCTTTCACCTCTGTTGTACTGGTCCTCAATGCGACAGCACAGGGGATCGCAGGCATCAATTCTGGCCCATGCTGTGTTCGTGATCTCTGTAATATCCTCCAGTCCCGATAATCCTTCCTCTATTTGGAATTTCCACGAGTCCACACCATTCTCTCTGTCTCTGTCTCTGTCAGGTTCTCCAATCCCTAACACCCTCATTCCTAAACTTCTGCAGTCGATACTAAATTCCTTCATCCCTGTAAACCCTGACTGTCCTGTCTATCCCTGTAAGCTCCTCCCACCAATACCACCCTCCATGTCAATATATTTGTCTTTAAACTCTCCATCGGTCCCTACCTCTGTAATCTTCTCTCGCTCCTAAAACCCTTCCTTAGCTGTGAAAAATTTGTAATCTCCTTATCCTTCTCCAATTCTTTGATCGTTATCTTGTTACATTTCACCATCATTCCCGTCACCATTCGCGACCACAGGAACCTCCTTCAGTTTGTGCAACTCTCCCCATTTGTGTAACTGTCTCCAACCCAATAAAATGGCATTCTCCATTGCCTTCCGATTTATGTAGCCTCCAGAGCCTAGAAGCCGCCTTATATCTGTAAAAGTCTTCTGTCACGACAACCTTCCATATCTCTGTTAGTATACACAATACTCTCTTTAATAAGACAGCCCCCGTCTGTGCCTCTCAGTCTGCCTACCTCCTCCTTTCTCCATCCTTATCTCCAGAATCTAATCCAGCTCCATCTATCTCTGTAAATTCCTCCAATCCCCAAAGCCCCTTTGTCCCTCTGACATTCTTGACCAGATGTAACTCTGTTTAACTGTTTGAGGGCGGCACGGTGGCACAGTGGTTAGCACTGCTGCCTCACAGCGCCAGGGACCTGGGTTCAATTCCCGCCTCAGGCGACTGACTGTGTGGAGTTTGCACGTTCTCCCCGTGTCTGTGTGGGTTTCCTCCGGGTGCTCCGGTTTCCTCCCACAGTCCAAAGATGTGCGGGTCAGGTCAATGGGCCATGCTAAATTGCCCCTAGTGTTAGGTAAGGGGTATATGTAGGGGTATGGGTGGGTTGCGCTTCGGCGGGTCGGTGTGGACTTGTTGGGCCGAAGGGCCTGTTTCCACACTGTAAGTAATCTAATCATGGTGGTGAGCTGCCATCCTGATCCTCAGTGGTCATTTCACACAGAGAAATGCACAGTGGTGTTATGGAGAGTTCCAGGACTTTGACCCAGCAACATTGATGGAACAGTGATATATTTCCAAGTCAGGATGGTGAGTGGGTTAAAGGGGAAAGTTCCACATACCTCATAAACAGTCAGGCACAAGTGACATCCATGACGGTATCCATGGCCACACTTTGGAACTTGGAACATTCCTTGTTCCATTCCTACTCAAGCAACCACCTAAAACTTTCTCTGATACACTGATAACACAGTCAGTGCTATTTCCTTTACTTGTCCTGAATTGGAAAACTTCATCAAATTTGCTTCCAATTTCCATTCTGCTGTCACCTTCACTCACTCGATCGCTGGCTCCTCCCTCCCCTTTCAAAACATTTCTTGGAGGTTAGGCTGGCAATCAATATCCAATAAAAAACTACCGACTCCTAGTTACCTTGACTATACATCCTCGCATGCTGCTTCCTGCAAAGACTCTATTCCATTCTCCCAGTTTCTTTACATCTCTCACATGGCGGCACGGTGGCACAGTGGTTAGCACTGCTGCCTCACAGCGCCTGAGACCCGGGTTCAATTCCCGACTCAAGCGACTGACTGTGTGGAGTTTGCACGTTCTCCCCATGTCTGCATGAGTTTCCTCCGGGTGCTCTGGTTTCCTCCCACAGCCCAAAGATGTGCGGGTCAGGTGAATTGGCCATGCTAAATTGCCCGTAGTATTAGGTAAGGGGTATGGATGGGTTGCGCTTCGGTGGGTCGGCGTGGACTTGTTGGGCCGAAGGGCCTGTTTCTACACTGTAAGTAATCTAATCTAATCTGTTCCAATGGCATACAAAGGGAATTCTGAACTGTGTACCTTCTTCCTCAACCAATGATGCCCATCAGTGTGGTTGACAGGACCCTTGGCCACGTCTGACTCATCTTCCTTCTCTTCACTCGCACAACAGTGTGATGATACTAAGAATGACTAGGTTATCTCCCGAATGACCTGTTGAAGAAGTGCAGAAACTTTCAGTGGATGGAGGAATGCCAGCTGTGTTAACAATTGCTCCAGTGTTAGCCGCACCTACCTACACAAGGTGGCTATCGATGTGACTGATTTGGGTGTCAGTGCTGTACTGTTAGAAGAGAATGAGAAAGACCAATTGGGATTTTTCCAGGAAATAGAATAATCATCAACAGAAATATTCCACGATTCAAGAGACCTTAAGCTTAGTGTTAGCGTCACAACATTTCTATTGTCAGCAATGTGTCAGAGACAATTGTATAAACTAATTATAATCCCTTTAAATCACTGGGGGGAAAAAATATAAGGACAAAACTTCGAGATTGTTTATGTGGAGTTTAATATCATAGCCATTCATTTTGAAAATTGTACATGTGACAGGACAAGAGAAGATGAAGTTTTCCAAGAGAACATAACTGCTGACACATGGTCGTGACTTTGACACAGGAAGATGGCTGGAAAATACAGACTGAAATGGACTGTAGGAGTAAATGTTTGCATGCTTAGAGTCAACATAATATATGTGGATTTTAGTGAACTGAGAAGCATTGTGCATTTTTTAAGAGGGAGGGGTGATCATACTTTAAAATATGTATTTTCTCCTTTTTTTAAATTAAGAAAAGTTGAGAGAGGTGCACAGAGGAGACTACTCAGAGTCACTAGAGTAAACAGATCATGAGGCCTTGGGTTTTGTTTCCTAAAGTTGGTACAATAGAAGCAGCCTGAATGGGTGTGGTCAAGCTCTGACAGAACCAGGATTTTTGGTTTTACTTTTTCAGTAGCAGTTTCTGGGGTCTTGAAGTTGGCTATGGGAGCTGTCTTTCTCTCTTGGTTACAGCTAAAAGCTGGGGCTTCTCTTCCTGTTGCAAGAATAGTATGTGAAACAATGTATTTCATTGAATTTGTATTTTCCAAGGGTTTGTTTATGGGCTGTTACCATATCAGAACAGTTATTGCTTTGTAGTTAAATCATCTATCATTCTGTTAAGTTTTCCAACAGAGTTGTTATTCAAATTTCTTCTTTCTTTTATTGTAGCTTAACTATTGTGTATGAATATATAGAATATGAATAAAGTGTGTTTTGCTTCCAATCTGATAGTGTGGCCAATCAAATTGTATCCCAAATGCAACACCAAGCACTTGCCTTTAAAATAAGAAATTATGCCCCAAGATACTAAAACTTAATTGAGTTTGAATTTATTGATTTGCCAACATTGAACTAATGAGACGATCCAATGTTGGGGATATAAGAAAAAGGCAGGCAGTTTGAAAATCAGGATTGCAGGCGCTGGAAATCAGAGTCTGGAAAAGCAAGGCAGGTCAGGCAGCATCCGAGGAGCAGGAAGATTGACATTTTGGACAAAAATCCGAAACGTTGATTTTCCTGTTCCTCGGATGTTGTCTGACCTGCTGTGCTTTTCTAGCACCACTCTAATCTAGCCTCTGATTTCCTCACTTTTGCCTAGTTGATTTTAACCTTACTGTGAATCCTCTTGCAAGGATGCCTTCCTTGAAGAAGTTCTCTTCCTCTCTACAAGAATCTCAGTGAGTCTCTCTCTCTCTCTCTCTCTCACTGCAATCCCCAGGTCATCTCCTCTGCCATTCCTGATGCAGGGCTTTTGCTCAAAACATTGATTTTCCAGCTCCTCAGATGCTACCTGACCTGCTGTGCTTTACCAGCAGCACTCTAATCTGGAGTTTGAAAATCAGATAGAGCAGCTGCCATCAAGAGAGGGGGAGACCCAAGAGATTAAGGAACATTATCTATCAAAAGAACCTTTTCATATGAAGCATATTCGCAGTTAAAAGAAAGAAGCTGACCACAGGAGATCTTTAGCTGGAAGAAGAAAGATATTGAAGATGGCAGCCCCTGTATGGTTTTGAAATTAATGCAATTTTAATATATGTTTTATTAGAACAGCAGATTGTTAGAGATTTGGAGGCAGGTAATAAGCAGTTAAGAAAAGAGGCTGAGAGTTGTGAATAGTTGTTGTTTAATGTTCACTTTAGAGTTAAAGAATAAATCAATACTATTTTCTTTAAATAGTTGAATTTGAGAGTTCACCGTCTCTCATATTTTAACAGATTACGAGGCAAGTTGAATTTTTCTTGGTATTCGGTATAATTAACAGTAGGGTCCACCACCATGTCATAATGGTTTGGGAGCTAGTACAGGATTTGGACAGGTTTAGACAGATCCAGTCTGAGACTTGGACAGATTTGAACAGATTTGGGGTATGAAATATCCCAGCAGATTTAAACACTTGACAATTAGTGTCCTAGATCTTTAAATAAAACGTAGGTGAGACAATTTGTTTAATTTCGGTTACTTCTGGTTGGCTAAATTAAAAGATGAGGGAAATGGCTCTTAAGATTGGAGTTAGAAGAAAAAGAAAGAGAGAGAGAGAGAGAGGAAAAAGAAAGCTGAGCAAAGAGTGAGAGAGAAGAGAGACACAAAGAGAAAAAGATAAGAGATTTTGAATTACAGAATGAGAAAGAAGTCAAAGACTTCTTTATTTCATTTGAAAAATCGGCTAGGCAGATGGAGTGGTCAGAGCGTTTGTGGGTAATGCTAGTTCAGACTGAGCTGGGGGCAGAGCTAGTGAAGTGTGTGCAGCGCTGTCAGATGGGGGGCCAAGAGATTATGCAGGTTCAAACAAACAATTTTGAGTGCAGAAACATATGGACAATGGCTCAGAAATAAAAAGAAGCAACCAGGTCCGGCTTATATTGGGTTCACAAAAATCACACAACACCAAGTTACAGTCCATGACACTGCAATCCTGTTGCTATAAATCATGTGCCTTCTGACTCTGCTCCACAACCACCTGATGAAGATGCAGTGCTTTGAAAGCTAGTGTGCATCCAAATAAACCTGTTGGACTATAACCTGGTGTTGTGTGATTTTTAACTTTGCCCACTCCTGTCCAACACCAGCACCTCTGAAAGAATTAAACATGGTTATTTTGATGGTTGGGTGCAGGCCTTAAAGATAGATCTAAGAAAGATGAGGCTCTAAGAGAGATTATTCTGCTGTAAGAGTTTAAACACTTACTTACAGAGATTATAAGAATTAATGTGGATGAAGATAAAGTTCAAAAATGAGAAGAGTGGCAGAGATGGCGGATGAATATGCATTGGTGCATGAGGTGAAATTTAGCTTCTGGCATGAATTCCATCCTGTCAGGGATAGAAATTGGAAAAAGGGGAGATGCTACAGTACAAACCAAAGAGTAGTGCACACTGATGATAGTTTACACAGGTTAGAAATGAAGCGAATGAGGGTGGAAAGGAGATGAAAGGTGTAATGGAGGGGGACACAGAAATTACAGAGACAGTAGTTTAAGAAGGGCACTGGGAATAGGAGTTTGGCTTGCCAGAAGGTAGGATATGTAGGGTTACATTGCTGTTTTGAAGAAAGGCATTCTGGGAAAAGAAAGGTAAGAGAGGTAGGCAGCTAGTGCAGGAGTCTTCTGTTGCTATCCCCATTTCAAACAAGTATGCTGTTTTGGAAAATGTAGGGCATGATGGATTCTCAGGGGAAAGGAGCACAAACAGCCAAGTTTCTGGTATTGAGAATGGCTCTAACGCAACAAGGGCTATGTCGGGTTCCAAGAGATCACTTATGTTGGGGAATTTCGAGCCTGAGGTACAGACAGATGTTTCTGTGGCCATCAGTGAAAAATCAGAATGGCATGTTGCTTCCCTGGTGCCATGGTCAAGGATGTCTCAGAGAGGGTGCAGAACGTTCTGAAGGGAGAGACAGGCCAGCAAGAGGTCATAGTCCACATTGGAAACAACGACGTAGAAAGTTAGGCAGGAATTTAAAAAGGAGGTCCTCGGGAGTAGTAATATCTGGATTACTCCCGGTGCTATGAGCTAGTGAGGGCAGGAATAGGAGGATAGAATAGATGAATGCATGGCTGAGGACCCGGGTGTATGGGAGAAGGATTCACATTTTTGGATCATTGGAATCTCTTTTGGGGTAGATGTGACCTGTACAAGAAGGATGGATTGCACCTAAATTGGAAGGGGACTAATATACTGGCAGGGAGTTCTTCTGGAGCTGCTCGGGAGGATTTAAGCCTATAAAGTGGGGGTGGGGGTAGGCAGGATGTGTGTGTGTGTGGATCCAGGTAGATAGTGAGGAAAGAGATCAATCTGAGACTGGTACAGTTGAGAACAGAAGTGAATCAAACAGTCAGGGCAGGCAGGGACAAGGTAGGACTGATTAATTAAACTGCTTTTATTTCAATGCAAGGGGCCGAACAGGGAAGGCAGATGAACTCAGGGCATGGTTAGGAACATGGGACTGGGGATATCATAGCAATTATAGAAACATGGCTCAGGGATGGACAGAGCTGAAAATGTGTTGCTGGAAAAGCGCAGCAGGTCAGGCAGCATCCAAGGAACAGGAAATTCGATGTTTCGACTTGGTTCGGTGATATTTTTATTGAGCATTGCATCCACTTCCTTCTGGACTAGTGTGTTTTTGAAAGGATTAAGTCCACAGGGTGTTGCTTTATCAGAACAACATTTCCTACTTCCACCTTATGCACAATAATATTAGTGCTCTCCATCTTATTCCTCGTATTACTACAACAAACCTTTCAACTGGGTTCTTTGCTCCTGAGACAGACAGTTCACTAACCTATCCCACTCCTCAAGGACCTTTTCATTGTTTAACATATTTTGAGGTACATAAAACTCCAACTGGATTTGATTCCTTATTCTGCAAAGCAGTAACTAACACCTGTTTCTCCAGTTCCCTGTTTCTGTTATAATAAGGTATCAACATATTCATATGTCAGACATGATACAGTTTGTTTTCTATCTGGCATCTTTAGCAGTGAGTTGACCTTTCTCAACTTTTTCTCAGTTTGATGGGGACCACTAAACCTGGCTTTGAAGGGATCTCTTAACCTGTATCTAACTGAATCTATCTGATTAGCTCATACCACCTGAAGAAAGCTACAAACACCTCTACCACCCTAATCTAATGGAATTACCTCCAGAAATCTGGTAGACATACCCATTATGGTTAGCAAGTAGTGGTTCCCAATAGAATATTTTTAGGGAGGGAACATGCACAATCAATCATAATCCACGCAAAAAGTTCTTTGAATGCTGGAATTGGCAACTAAGGTGCTGGTTTTATTACTGCCTGTGGCTTACCTACTATTTGGCATGTATGACATGTACAGCAAAATTTAACCACATTCTTGTGCAGTCCAGGCCAATAGAAATGCTTTTGTTCCTTAGCCTGAGTCTTCCTTACACCTCCAACTGGTAATTCATGTGCTACCTGTAACACTTTCTGCCTGTATGCTACAGCAACCCAATCTGATGCACTTCCGCACATTTCTTCACTGCACTAGCCTGTTCTACTTAGGTTGTAAACTTGTGTAGCAATAATAGTGTTAAGGAACAGATCAGAAATTAGCCAGGGGCCAGTGAATCAACATACACACAGATAGAATGGATATCTTTGGTATAGTTGATGACTATATGTTGGTCTGGGCTCGGTGAGGGTACATCTTCTTATCAAGGGTGACATACAGCAGAGAAAACAGGTTGAAGAGTTGGTGGAAGCAGGATTCAGGATTCAGCTGGTCTCTAAATCTTCCACATCCTTCCTATAATGAGGCGACCAGAACTGAACGCAATATTCCAGGTGTGGTCTAACCAGAGCTCTATAGAGTTTCCGCATAGCCACGTGGCTCTTAATCTCAATTCCCCTACTAATGAAAGCCAACACACCATGTCTTCTTAACAACCCTATCAACCTGGGTGGCAACTTTGAGAGGTCTATGGACATGGACCCAGAGTAAAGGGAGTCTGATTGCTTGTATGACATGGTAACAGAAAAACTAAATTGTGCATCCTGAGTAGGCCATGACATGGGGAGTGGTGGAGGTAAGCAGTTGCATCAAGGCAATATGAAATGGTGATGCTGGCTGTGGCAGCCCTACCCCATCCAGCCACGTGGAGAATAGATTTCAGAAAGATGGAACCTAACATATATTATGTGCAAAGAATCCTAAATCAGGGCAAAATTTATGTGTGTACAAAGGATAGTGTCAATATGTCTTACATACCCAGAATATTCAATGTTACTGCTAGCTGTATGCCCTGGTGCAATGGATTTAGTGTAGGCATGAGTCTGAAATGGGGAGGATTGAAATAGTCTGGAAATGATTTTAGCAAACTGCAAGGTGGTCCCCTTTACGTAGGAGGCGTGATGATACTGCTCCTTTAACAAGATTATGTTGTCCTTGGCTTTTTTTTTCAGAGTAGTTGTAAAGACACAGATTCTGGGATGTCTAGTTTGGATGGGTTTTAGGGCCAGTTTGATTATAGCTAACAGATACTGCCTCAGTCAAAAGGCTTTCAAGTTTTAAAATAACCACTGGTACAGAGAAAGGGTAGTGGCCAGTTCTCCCAGCTCAGCTGGTCAATGGTTTGGTTTGGTTTAGGTTTCAGCCATCCAGCTGTTGAGAGCCAGCAGCAAGGGCGTGTGTGGGAAGATTGTTGCAGGAATTTGGAACGGCATCATTTAAGTTGGGTTAGTCTGTTGGATTTTCAAATAGGTTGTTGTTCTATATTCTGTTCTCTTTTGTCTGTGTTTTATTCAGTAATTTTGCAAATACATTCTGTTTTGTTTAAACCAAGTGGTTTGACCAACTGAATCCTGACTGGAAGATTCACTTTATACTTGCTTAAAACAACGAGCAAAGTTTGATCTGTTTCCTTGGAATGTTTTTAGGAGTCTGGCCTGGTCCATAACAGATTGAGGGCTCTTTGTGTGATTTGCTCTATAGTTCCGATTTGGGATTAGGGTTGTTGGATTCGAAGGCAACAAGTGTGAGGTGCTAGCGTCTTTTGTTCTGGGTGCGGTAGGTTTAAACAGTGCTTAGGATAGCAATGGGTCTTTCAGTCACTCAGAGTTCACTGGGAGTGGAGGAAGTGACTTTACGGGTTTTACAAAAGGTGAATAAAGCAAGGCTGTTCGAATTAGCCAATAAGGTGGAGTTGGAGAGGAAAGGAGAGATAATTACAGTAATAGCTCAGCATTTAAATTTGCTGGAAACACCATCAGAATCTTTACCAGATGGCTAAAATTCAAATGAAAATGAAGCAGCTTGAGTTAGAGGCAAAGGACAAGAAAAGGGCAACAGAAGTGCAACAGATTGAATAACGACGTAAAGCAGAGGCAAGAGAAGGAAAACAAATTGCTCTCGCAGAACAAAAAGAAAAGGGAGAGAAAGAGAGACAGACAGAGAGGAAACAAAGAAAGGGAGGGAATTTGAATCTAGGAAGTTGCAACTCAGACAGGAGTTCAAAAGTTCACTTCCTGAAGTAGTGCAAACTCATGTGGAAGAGCAGAGAGTTAAAACAGCAAGGTTAGCAGCTGAAGGGGCTGATGGTTGTGAATCAGTGTATAAATCAAAGTACAACTTCCTGAATCAATTTCAATCCCCTCAATTTAAAACTATGACCCCCTTTACTGGCCATCAACACCCAAGAAAAAAGGCTCTCACTGTCCACCCTATCTAACCCTCTGAATAGAGACTTACATGTCTCTATTAACTAACATTTCAATCCTCTTCTCTCCAACAAAAACAGTATCAAATTTTCAGTCTTTTCTCATCAACCCTTCCCTCCAAAACAGGCAATATCCTGGTAAATTTCCTCTGTACCCTTTCCAATGCTTCTGCATCCTTCCTATAATGTGGTGACTAGAACTGTACGCGATACTCCAAGAGTGGCCACACCAGAGTTTTGTACAGTTGCAACATGATCTCATGGCTCCAAAACTCAATCCCTCTAGCACTCAAAGCTAACACATCTTACAACTTCTTAACAATCCTATCAACATGGGTGGTAACTTTCAAATATCGATATACTGTACATGGACGCTGAGATCTCTCTGCTCATCCACATTACCAAAAATCTTATCATTAGCCCAGTACTCTGCATTCCTGTTGCTCCTTCCAAAGTAAACAACCTCACACTTTTTTTTCCTCATTACACTACATTTGCCACCTCTCCACCCAGCTCTGCAGCTTGTCTATGTTCCTCTGTAACTTGTAACATCCTTTGGCACTGTTCACAACTCTACTGAACTTAGTGTCATCTGCAAATTTACTAACCTATCTTTCTATGCCCTCATCCAGGTAATTTATAAAAATGACAAACAGTAGTTACCCCAAAACATATCCTTGGGGTAGATTGCTCATAACTGAACATCAGGATGATACAGGATCCCCACAATCTTTGTAGTTGAAAGTTGAGGAGATATGTGGCTCTGAAGGACTATTGCCAGAAAAGGTACTAGTAACAGGAATTGATGGTGAGACAAGTGTTCAAGTTGTGGACTGAGGTTAGATTGTCTAGTCAGGAGTGGAGAACTCATGGTAGGAGTACTGGACAAAATCTCAGCTCCAGAAATACAATTTGTCCTTGCTAACAATATAGCTGGTTCATAGGTGGGAGTTCTACTTACTGTGGTTGAAAAGACAATGGAAAGTCAGGCAACTGAACTATTGCAGGACAAATATTTTGGGATTTTTCCCAACTGTATGGTAATGAGGTCACAAAGTCACCAGTTGAAACAGAGTTCAAAGACAGGAAAATTGAAGTGGATTGAGCAGAGACCATGTTTGATCAAATGGTTGCGACAAACGAGGAGCAGGTAGATTAAAAAACAGAGCCTTAAACTGAATTACAGCAAAAAGATGAGAAACTAAGCCAATTGTTTCAAAAATTATACACAGAAGAAGAATCTAGATGTATCTAGATGTGCTGCTATCATAAAAATGATACCTTATTGAGGAAATGGAGACCATCACATGTTCAGGCAGATGAGAAATTGGCAGAAGTTCATAAAGTCATATTGCCAGTGGGCTACAGAATGGATGTGTTGCAGGTAGCGCATGAACTATCAGTAGGAGGGATGTTTAGTGGTATTAAAAACTCAAGTCAAAATACAAAAACATTTTTACTGGCCTGGACTGCATAAGGACGCAGCTGAATTTTGTCATTTGTCAGACATGTTGGCACAGGTTCAAAAGGAGATTGAATGCATGCTCCAAGACGACATACTCGAAGTGAGTTAGTTGACTGGAGCTCACCCTTAGTAATGGTTCCAAAACCAGATGATACCCAACGGTTATGTGTGGACTATCGCAAAGTCACATTTACAAAGATTGATGCATATCCGATTCCACGTTTGGAAGACTGTATCAAAAAGGTGGGACAAGCAACTCATATTTCTAAGTTGAAAATGTGTTGCTGGTTAAAGCGCAGCAGGTCAGGCAGCATCCAAGGAACAGGAAATTCAACGTTTCGGGCATAAGCCCTTCATCAGGATGAAGGGCTTATGCCCGAAACGTCGAATCTCCTGCTCCTTGGATGCTGCCTGACCTGCTGCGCTTTAACCAGCAACACATTTTCAGCTCTGACCTCCAGCATCTGCAGACCTCACTTTTTACTCATATTTCTAATTTGAACTTGCTCAGAGGATGCTGGCAGGTACCTTTGTCCGAAAGAGTGAAGACAATTTTGGCTTTCGTAACACTGAATGGTCTGCATCATTAAAATAAACTAGGTGAAAGTGAGGACTGCAGATGCTGGAGATCAGAGTCAAGATTAGAGTGGCGCTGAAAAAGCACAGCAGGTCAGGCAGCTTCCGAGAAACAGGAAAATCGACGTTTTGGGCAAAAGTTTTGGGCTCCCAGCCTCATTCCTGATAAAGGACTTTTGCCTGAAACGTCGATTTTCCTGCTCCTCAGATGCTGCCTGACCCCCTGCTGTGCTTCTCTGACACCACTCTAATTTTCTATCAGTTTAGAATCATGCAATTTGGCATTAAAAATGTGCCAACCAAATTCCAGAGATTAACCAATGAGGTCATTGCCAAATTTACCAGTTCTGTCGTATATATAAATGGTGATTTTTAGTCACACACGGAACAACATTTGCAACATTTATCAGACTTGTTCGATCAACTTCGGAAGTAAGACTTATTGATAACCCTTGGTAAAAGTGAATTTGTCAGAGCCCAAGTCATGTTCCTGTTATTGGACATTAACAAATGGCCCCACAAATGCAAAAGCAAAGGTAATTGGGGAGTTTCCTATACAATCGACAAAAAGAGCAGTCCTGGGATTGAATCGATTTTATCAGAAATTTGTACCAAACTTTAGCAGTATGGTTGCTTCACTCACTGAATGGTGAAAGAAAGGCAAGAAGTCTCAGTGGACAGTGGACTGTCAGAAAGCATTTGACAGCCTGAAAGCTGCATTACCCACTGCCTCAGTGTTAGCCACACCTAATTACACAAAGCCTCTCGAGGTGGCTATGAATGAAAGTAAAGTGGGTGTGAGTGCTGTGCTCTTACAGGAAGACAATGAGTAGATAGAAAGACCCATCGGTTATTTCTTCAGGCAATTGAACATCCATCAGCAGAAATATTCAACATTTGAAAAGGAGACTTTGAGTTTGGCATTACAACATTTCAATGTTATGTTACCAGTATCTGAGACAATCATATACACTGAACATAACCTACTGAAGTTTATGAAGAAATTTAAATTTAAAAATGCCAGACAACAAATGGAGCTTGTTGTTACAGCCATTCAATTTGAAAACTGTGCATGTAGCAGGATGACAAAACGTTATTGCTGATGCATTGTCGAGAGTTGGATGAGAAATGGAGGTGTTCGGTAACAGTAGTAAACAGACTGAAACAGAATGTTGGAATGCATGTTTACATCTTTGTAGTCTACAATATATATGAGTGTTACATAGAACATAGAACATAGAAAAATACAGCGCAGTCCAGGCCCTTTGGCCCTCGATGTTGCATCGACCCAAGCACACCTAACCTACATTAGCCCACTATCCTCCATATGCCGTTTAAATGCCCATAAAGAGGGAGAGTCCACCACTGCTACTGGCAGGGCAATCCATGAACTCACGACCCGCTGAGTAAAGAAACTACCCCTAACATCAGTCCTATACCTACCACCCCTTAATTTAAAGCTGTGTCCCCTCGTAATAGCTGACTCCATACGTGGAAAAAGGTTCTCATTGTCAACCCTATCTAAACCCCTAATCATCTTGTACACCTCTATCAAGTCACCCCTAAACCTTCTTTTCTCCAATGAGAACAGCCCCAAGTGCCTCAGCCTTTCCTCATACGATCTCCCTACCATACCAGGCAACATCCTGGTAAACCTCCTCTGCACCCGTTCCAGTGCCTCCACATCCTTCCTATAGTATGGCGACCAAAACTGCACACAATACTCCAGATGTGGCCGCACCAGAGTCTTATACAACTGCAACATGACCTCAGGACTCCAGAACTCAATTCCTTTACCAATAAAGCCCAGTACACCATATGCCTTCTTCACAGCACTATTTACCTGGGTGGCAACTTTCAGAGATCTGTGTACATGGACACCAAGATCCCGCTGCTCATCCACACTACCAAGTATCCGACCATTAGCCCAGTACTCCATCTTCTTGTTACTCTTACCAAAGTGAATCACTTCACGCTTACCTACAGTGAACTCTATTTGCCACCTATCTGCCCAGCTCTGCAACTTATCTATATCCCGCTGTAACCTGCCACATCCTTCCTCACTGTTAACAACTCCACCAACTTTCGTATCATCTGCAAACTTGCTCACCCAACCTTTTAGACCCTCCTCTAGGTCATTTATAAAAATGACAAACAGCATTGGTCCCAAAGCTAGCGGAACACCGCTAGTAACTGCACTCCAAGATGAACCTTTCCCATCAACTACTACCCTCTGTCTTCTTCCAGCCAGCCAATTCCTAATCCAAACCTCTAACGCACCCTCAATGCCATACCTCCATATTTTTTGCAGTAGCCTACCATGGGGAACCTTAGCAAATGCCTTACTAAAATCCATATACACCACATCTACTGCTTTACCCTCGTCCACCTCCTTAATCGCTTTCTCAAAGAATTCAGTAAGGTTTGTGAGGCACGACCTGTCCTTCACAAAACCATGCTGACTATCCTTGATCATATTATTCCTATCCAGATGTTCATAAATCCTGTCCCTTACAATTCTCTCTAAGACCTTGCCCACAACAGAAGTGAGACTCACCGGCCTATAGTTACTAGGGTTATTCCTACTTCCCTTCTTGAACAAGGGAACCACATTTGCTATCCTCGAGTCTTCTGGCACTATTCCTGTAGACAACGAGGACATAAAAATCAAAGCCAATGGCTCTGCAATCTCCTCCCTTGCTTCCCAGAGAATCCCACGATAAATGCCATCAGGCCCAGGGGACTTATCTGTTTTCACCCTTTCCAGAATTTCCAACACCTCTTTCCAATATCTCAAAGCCATCTATTCTAATTGTGACTCAATATTCACATTGGCAACAATGTCCTGTTCCTGAGTGAATACTGACGAGAGGTATTCATTCAGTGTCTCTCCAATCTCTTCAGCCTCCACGCACAACTTCCCACTAATATCCTTGACTGGATCTATTCCGACCCTAGTCATTCTTTTATTCCTGACATACCTATAGAAAGCCTTTGGGTTTTCCCTAATCCTACCAATCAAAGACTTTTCATGTCCCCTCCTTGTTGCTCTTAGCTCTCTCTTTAGATCCTTCCTGGCTACCTTATAACTCTCAATCGCCCCAATTGAACCTTCACGCCTCATCTTTACATAGGCCGCCCTCTTCCCTTTCACAAGGGATTCCAATTCCTTATTAAACCACGGCTCCCCCACACGACCATTTCCTCCCTGCCTGACAGGTACATACCTATCAAGGACACTCAATAGCTGCTCCTTGAACAAGTTCCACATATCGATTGTGCCCTTCCCTTGAAGCCTACTTTTCCTAGCCACGCATCCTAAGTCATGCCTCACCGCATCATAATTTCCCTGCCCCCAGCTATAACTCTTGCCCTGCAGTGCACACTTATCACTCTCCGTCACTAGAGTAAGAATCACCGAATTGTGGTCACTGTCACCAAAGTGCTCACCTACCTCCAATTCTAACACGTGGCCTGGTTCGTTACCCAGAACCAAATCCAGTATGGCCTCACCTCTTGTTGACCTGTCTATTATTGTGCCAGGAAACTCTCCTGCACACATTGGACAAACACCGACCCATCTAATGTACTCGAGCTATAGCTTTCCCAGTCAATATTTGGAAAGTTAAAGTCCCCCATAACAATCACCCTATTACTTTCACTCCTCCTGAATCATCCTCGCAATCCTTTCTTCTATGTCTCAAGGACTATTAGGAGGCCTGTAGAAAACTCCTAAAAGGGTGACCTCACCTTTCCTATTTCTAAGCTCAGCCCAAACTACCTCAGATGGCGTCCATCGTCCTTTTCACCGATGTAATACTATCCTTGACAAGCAATGCCACACCTCCCCCTCTTTTACCCCCACCTCTGACCCTACTAAGACATTTAAACCCTGGAACCTGCAATTGCCAATCCTGTCCCTGTTCTACCCATGCCTCTGTAATAGCCACAACATCGAACTCCCAAGTAACAACCCACGCTACAAGTTACCTACCTTATTTTGTATACTTCTCGCATTGAAGTATACACACTTCAAGCGCCACCTTCCTGTTTACAGGCACCCTTCTTCGAGTTTGATGCCATGTTCGTAATCTCTCTACACTCAAGGTCCTGCACCCTAAAGCTACAGTCCAGGTTCCCATGCCCCTGCATCTGCAGTCATTGTTTTTACCCCTTACTAACAGTGTAAGGCTAAGGGGTTTTAAAATTAAGCCATCTTTGGATATTGAAGGTTCATTTTTTTCAGAAGGAAGATGTGACAACCTTTAACAAGATTATGCAGTCCTTGTTTTTTTTTCAGAACAGTCATGAAGACACAGTTTCCTGGGTGCCTGGTTTTGATGGATTTTAGGGCCAGTTTGATTATAGCTAACAGATACTGATTCAGGCAAAAGGTTTTCAAGTTTAAAGACAAACACTTGTACAATGAAAGGGAGGTGGCCAGTTCTCCCAGGTCAGCATATCTCTGATTTGGAGAAAGTGAGGACTGCAGATGCTGGAGATCAGAGTTGAGATTGTAGTGCTGGAAAAGCACAGCAGGTCAGGCAGCATCCGAGAAGCAGGAGAATTGTCATTTCAGGCATAAGCCCTTCATCAGGAAACATACATCAGGTATGGATTACTTTTAGCAATCTGGATACTCACTGAAAGTAGTCTGTCAGGTTTGAGTCTGCTGGTCAAAGAAAAGGCTACATGGAAGAAAGTGTTCCATGCTGAATCTTTCTGTTAGCTCTCTCTCTCTCCTGTAAGACCCTGTGCTTGATTTTACCTTTTGTGCCCAAGGGGGTGTTTATGGGGATTGTTGCAGGAATTTGAAACAGCATCATTAAGTTCGGATAATCTGTTGGGTTTTCAGAGAGGTTGTTATTCTGTATTCTGTTTCCTTTTGTTTGAGTTTCATTTGATAATCTTGCAAATAAATTCTGTTTTGTTTAAAACGAAGTGGTTTGACCAGCTGCATCCCTCTTGGACTATCCACTTACACCTGCTTAAAACAACTCACAACAGTTAGGGTTGGGGCTACTTTCTTGAAATGTTTTGAGGGAGTCTGGCCTGGCCTGGTCCATGACAGGTGTTGGAATTCTCCAGAGTTGACATGTGATACTAATATCACCATTACGTGTGAAAATGTGACCATGACCCTGAGTCCATACAGTCTAACTATGACTCGTGAACAAAAACATAGTAAAGGCCAACAGGACCTCCGGAGAGAGTTAGTCGTGGAAGATCCAGGACCAAGTGTGGCTCTTGTGCCAGGATATAAGCTGGGCAGGTAGGTTTAGACCTGACAGAGGCTCAAGTTCCGGAATGGTTTTCCATCACAGTGAATCAGCTGTTTGCCCACCTTTTCGGCTCACAGTTGGGTGGGGCAGAGGTTATGTCAGAGAAAGGTTTCGGGAAAATAACTAGAGAATTATGAGAAATTTCAGGAGCAGGAGTAGCGACAGTAAATAAATTGGATTGAGCTACAACAGGTTCAGAGTCTGCAGGAGAAGATGTGTAGAATTGTAGACGGGGCAGTCAAGATCAGATTAAAACAAGTCAGTTCAGCAAAAGGCCCTCCCAGGTGACAGTAGATGCCATTGGATTTTTGAAGCCCCTGCAAACTATGGCCAACTCACTCATCAACCGTTTGGTTCACACATCCATGAAGGACATACAGAGGAGACATGCATAAATAAAAACAGATATTGCTGGAAAAGCTCAGCAGGTCTGGGAGCATCTGTGGAGAGAAATCAGAACTAAAGTTTCGGGTCTAGTGACCCTTCCTCGGAACTGATGGCAGCTTGGAAAATATTGGTTTTAATAAAGGGGATAGAGTGGCAGGAAGGGGTAAGAAGCAAACAATAGGGGAGGGTTTAGAGTCACAAGAGAGAAAATGGCAGTTGGACAGACAAAGGCGTGGATAATGATTAGTTTAGGAGGATGTCATAGTGCAGGACACTGACCCAGCTAGCTCAGAGCCAGTACTTAGAGTGAGCAGAACCTCTCCCATTCCTGTTTATATCTGTCAGCCAGGGCTCCCTGATTGGACCAGGTTAACAGCCCCAATCAGGGAACTCAGATTCCATGAGGTCCATCTGGCCGGCCACATTACAATCACTTCAGAAGTGAGCAACAATTTCCATCTGCTCAGAATCTAAAACTCAGAAGAATAATCTAAAACCTACAACCAGACATTACAGGGAGAAAATTTGGAAACATTTTAACCCATAAAGATGTTTAGAACATTCTGCCAACAGTCAGAAATGAATCTGAGATTAATTGATCCATATGAACTATGATTGTCAGTTTTGTATTAATCAGTGCAAGTAGTAAGGAAGATGAGGCAAAGGCAGCCAAACATAAGGAAAACTGCAGAACTGCTGTGACCGACTTACATTGTGGAACGTGGTCAAAGGGGGTAAATAATCTTTTCATCTGCTTGGTCCTAATTTGCTTCCTCACAAGAGCACAATGTTCCTGTAACAATTGTCCCTTATACATAGAGCATGGAATGTAGAAGAGTACAGTACAGAGCAGGCCCTCCGGATCTCGATGTTCTGCTGGCGCTTGCTTCATAAGATATGCCCTCCAGTCCAGGCAACATCCTGGTAAATCTCCTCTGCACCACCTCTAAAGCTTCCACACCTTTCCTATAATGAGGTGACCAGAACTGAACACAATATTCCAAGTGAACTCTTCTATAGAGCTGCAGCATAACCTCGTGGCTCTAAACTCAATCCCCTTACTAACGAAAGCCAACAGGCCTTCTTAACAATCTTATCAACCTGGGTGGTAACTTTGAGGGATCTATGGACATGGAACCCAAGATCTCTCTGTTCTCCACACAGCCAAGTATCATGTCTTTAACATTGTAATCTGTATTCAAATTCAACCTTCAAAATTGAATCACTTCATATTTTTTGCAGGTTGAATTCCCTCTGCCACTTCTCAGCCCAACTCTGCATCCTATCAATGTTATGTCCCCACTGTCCACAGCTCCACCAACCATCGTATCATTGGTAAATGTACTAAACCATTCTTCCACTCCCTCATCCAAGTCATTTATAAAAATCACAAAGGGCAGGGGTCCCAGAACAGATCCCTGCGGAACACCACTTGTCACCAAGCTACAGGCTGAATACTTTCCGTCTCTCACCACTCACTATCTTCTATAGTCTCTCTCATTCCTGATGAAGGGCTTATGCTCGAAACGTCGAATTATCTATTCCTGAGATGCTGCCTGGCCTGCTGTGCTTTGACCAGCAACACATTTTCAGCTGTATCCAGACAGACAGGCTTCCCTGTTTTCCATGCCTCTTTAATTTCTGAATGACCCTATCACGGGAATCTTTATCAAATGCCATTATAGCCACTCCCTGAGTAATTCTCCGTTACTTTTAGGAATGATTGTTTAATATATATGACTCTGAACGTTAGTCCTGCCTGTAACAGAAACCATATTGTCATCACTTGCCCCATCACACACTTTCATATTGCTTTCAGAGGTCTGTAAGTCCACCCTTCTGCCTTTCATTTCTTAGAGAAAGAATCAGTAACCTACTCTTTATTTACTGACAGGGAAACCCTCTCAACATATTGATTGTTTTTATTTTGCAATGCCTCTTTGGTACCTGAAATTCTCTGTTAACCTGAGATGCTGTATTAGCTAAGATTTGGAGATGCCGGTGTTGAACTGGGGTGTATAAAGTTCAAAATCACACAACACCAGGTTATAGTCAAACAGGTTTATTTGGAATCACGAGCTTTCGGAGCTCGGCTCCTTCCTGACAACTACCTGATGAAGGAACAGTGCTCCAAAAGCTAGTGCTTCCAAATAAACCTGTTGGACTGTAACCTGGTGTTGTGTGATTTTAAACTTTGCCTGAGTTAAATCTGCTAGCGTGACGTAATGTAATGTGTTGTGATTTCACAATAGTATGAGTTTCCAAAGACAGGAAGTACTGACTATCAGATGACAAAGAGGGGGCTCTATGTTCTGATAATTAATTGATGAATATACACAATACAGTGAAGGCAACCCTGAAACAACGAAAACTAGAATTGACACAGGTCGTGTTACAAAGGAGAGCCATTGATGAAAAAAAATCAGAATTCTCCAGCCTGTTTTTTAAAATGTTTTTTCAATTCAATTGCTTCATCATTATGAATCACAGAAGGGACTGAGTTAGGCTGTTGTCATCTGCTCAGTTGGAAGGAAACAATTTAATTTTTTACGCCTTCATGCAAACTCAATAGCCTGTGTCTAACCCACTGTGTCTAACCCACTGTGTCTAACCCACTGTGTCTAACCCACTGTACATAAATTACCCGTTCCAGGCATGTCTACCTTCAGAACGGATTTCAGAGAATTTGCCTGAGAGAATGATTGATATACTTGCACAGGTTGAAAAAATATACAACACCATTATTGCTGTTATTGGTGTTCCTGGTAAGTGTGGGTAATAATTGATGGTCTTTAAACAAGTGCTTGTACATATGTGGGTGTGCATGTGTGTCCATGTGTATCTGTGTGTGTGTGTGTGTGTGTGTGTGTGTGTGTGTGTGTGTGTGTGTGTGTGTGTGTGACAGAGAGAATATGTGTGTATATTGTTGCGAAGTTGAAGGGTGTGTACTGTACCCAGGAGAGAGAGTGAATACTGTTCTGAACTGGTTACAAGCACCTGTGTATATGACTGGACGGTAGTTCCAAAGTGTTCTGGAAAATTGCAAATATTTAACATTTTGCTGTGAAATGGCTACCCGAGGTTTGTTTGCTGATTTCACAACAATTTAGAACAGTGTATGGAATTTAATATCGAAGGAGCAACAGGAATACAGAGCTCATGGTAAAACCCTTGGTAGTATGGATGAGCAGAGAGATCTCGATGTCCATGTACATAGATCCCTGAAATTTGCCACTTAGGTTAGTAGCGTTGTTTACAAGGCGTACAGTGTGTTCAGTTTTATTGGTAGAAGGACTGAGTTTTGGAGCCAGGAGGTCATGTTGCAGCTGTAAAAGAATCTGGTGCGGCCGCATTTGGAGTATTGCATACACTTCTGGTCACCACATTACGGGAAGGATGTGGAAGCGTTGGAAAAGGTGCAGAGGAGATTTACCAGGATGTTGCCTAGTCTGTAGGGAAGGTCTTATGAGGAAAGGATGAGGGACGTGAGGCTGTTTTTGTTACAGAGAAGAAGGTTGAGAGGTGACTTCATAGAGACATACAAGATGATTCGCAATTAGATAGGGTAAACAGTGAGAGTTTTTTTCCTTGGATGGTGATTGATATTGTGGTTCTGTTCACCGAGCTGGAAGTTTTTGCTGCAAACGTTTCGTTCCCTGGCTAGGGAACATCATCAGTGCTATTGGAGCCTCCTGTGAAGCGCTGCTTTGATGTTTCTTCCGGTATTTATAGTGGTTTGTTCTTGCCGCTTCCGGGTGTCAGTTTCAGCTGTAGTAGTTTGTATGTGGGATCCAGGTCGATGTGTCTGTTGATGGATGTTCTTGCCGCTTCCGGGTGTCAGTTTCAGCTGTAGTGGTTTGTATATGCGGTCCAGGTCCATGTGTCTGTTAATGGAGTTTGTGGATGAATGCCATGCCTCTAGGAATTCCCTGGCTGTTCTCTGTCTGGCTTGTCCTATGATGGTAGTGTTTTCCCAGTCAAATTCATGTCCCTGGTTGTCTGAGTGTATGGCTACTAGGGATAGCTGGTCGTGTCGTTTTGTGGCTAGCTGATGTTCATGGATGCGGATTGTTAACTGTCTTCCTGTTTGTCCTATATAGTGTTTTGTGCAGTCCTTGCATGGTATTTTGTAAACTATGTTAGTTTGGCTCGTGCTGGCTATTGGGTCCTTTGTTCTAGTGAGTTGTTGTCTGAGTGTGGAAGTTGGCTTGTGTGCTGTTATGAGTCCTAAGGGTCGCAGTAGTCTGGCTGTCAGTTCTGAGACGCTCCTGACGTATGGTAGTGTGGCTAGTCCTTTTGGTTGTGGCATGTCCTCGTTCCGTGGTCTATCTCTTAGGCATCTGGTGATAAAGTTGCGTGGGTATCCGTTTTTGGCGAATACCTTGTATAAGTGTTCCTCTTCCTCTTTTCGCAGTTCTGGTGTACTGCAGTGTGTTGTGGCTCTTTTGAATAGTGTCCTGATGCAGCTTCGTTTGTGTGTGTTGGGGTGGTTACTTTCATAGTTTAGGACTTGGTCTGTGTGTGTTGGTTTCCTGTGTACCCTTGTGGTGAATTCTCCGTTGGGTGTTCTCTCTACTAACACGTCTAGGAATGGGAGTTGGCTATCCTTTTCCTCTTCTCTCGTGAATCGTATTCCTATGAGTGTGGCGTTGATGATTCGGTGTGTTTTTTCTATTTCTGTGTTTTTGATGATTACAAAGGTGTCATCGACGTATCTGATCCAGAGTTTGGGTTGGATTTGTGGTAGGGCTGTATGTTCTAACCTTTGCATAACTGCCTCTGCTATGAGTCCCGAGATTGGTGATCCCATGGGTGTTCCGTTGATTTGTTCGTATATCTGATTATTAAATGTAAAGTGTGTGGTGAGGCACAGATCTAGTAGTTTAAGTATGCCGTCCTTGTTGATAGGTTCGGCCTCCTGTGTTCTGTTATGTATGTCCAGTAGGTTGGCTATTGTTTCTCTGGCTAGGGTTTTGTCAATTGATGTGAACAGTGCCGTCACGTCGAATGATACCATGGTTTCTTCTTTGTCTATGTGTGTATTCCTGATGATGTCCAAGAATTCCTGTGTTGATTGTATGGAGTGTTTGGATCCGCTGACTAGGTGTTTCAGTTTTTGTTGTAGTTCTTTGGCCAGTTTGTATGCTGGTGTCCCTGGTAGTGATACTATGGGTCTGAGTGGGATGTCTGGTTTGTGTACTTTGGGTAGTCCGTAGAATCTGGGGGTGTTGTTGCTTTCAGGTTTCATTCTTTGCTGGTCCGCTTTGGTTATCTGTCCGTTTTTTTGTCGATTCCTTAGTGTGTTGATTATTCTATTGGTGAGTTGTGGTGTGGGGTCGGAATCCTTCATTTGGTAGGTGTTGGTGTCTGCGAGTAGTTGTTGTGCTTTATTGATGTAGTCTGATTTATCTAAGAAGACCGTCATTCTGCCTTTATCTGCCGGTAGTATGATTATGTTCTTGTCATTTTTCAGTGCTTTCAGTGCTTCCCTCTCCTTGGTGTTGAGGTTATGTGTATGTCGTTTTCTTATCATCAGCTGAAACTGACACCCGGAAGCGGCAAGAACATCCATCAACAGACACATCGACCTGGACCCCACATACAAACTACTACAGCTGAAACTGACACCCGGAAGCGGCAAGAACAAACCACTATAAATACCGGAAGAAACATCAAAGCAGCGCTTCACAGGAGGCTCCAATAGCACTGATGATGTTCCCTAGCCAGGGAACGAAACGTTTGCAGCAAAAACTTCCAGCTCGGCGAACAGAACCACAACGGACACCCGAGCTACAAATCTTCAACCAGACTTTAAATGGTGATGGATAGCTAGAAGGGACATCGTTTTAAATTGAGGGGTCATAGATTTAGGACAGATGTCAGAGGTAAATTCTTTACTCAGAGGGTCGTAAAGGTGTGAAATGCCCTGCCTGCAACAGTAGTAGATTTGCCAAATTTAGGGGCATTAAATGGGAATTGGATAAATATTTGGATGATAGAGGAATAGTGTAGGTTAGATAGGTTTCAAACTGGTTTCATAGGTCATCGCAATATTGAGGGCCTGTACTACTGTTCTATGTCCTACGTTCTTTGAAAGTGGTGCTTCAATGGAGCTTCAACTGCTTCAACAACAAGTGGTGCTTCAACTGGAACAAAGCGGATTCTACCAGACGTTTGCTCCAAACGTCAGCAGCAAGGTGGCACTGCTAACAGACTTACTAAAGAAGAACACAAAATTGCAGTGAACAGAACAATGCTAGGAGGCATTTGAGAATATAAAATCGTTACTAACCACCACCCAGTTTTAGCTACAGCAATTGTTTTTCTGAAACCCTCAAAGTTGCAATTGGTTCTTGCAATATTGGAGTTGGAGCTGTACTGCTATAGGAAGGTGATGATGGAATTGAACAGCCAATTGGCTACTTTTCAAAGAAACTCAACACCCAGCAGAGAAAATATACTATCTGAAAGGAATTATTGAGTTTGGTACTTACAGCATTTTAATGTTTATGTGACAAGCAATGTATTGGAGACAGTTGTGTACATGGCTCACAGTCCTCTTATATTCTTGGAAAGATTTAAAGACACAAATATGAGACAATTTCATTGGAGTCTTATGTTCCAGACTTTTAATTTACAAATTGTACATGTTGTGGGTTGTAAAAATGTGATGTCAGATGCGTTATCATGGATTGAAAGGAAAAAGTGTAGATAAGAGCCGACTGATTCCAATGTTTTATACATATGTGTGCAGAAACCATTTCTCATTAAAATGGTTCACCTTTTGTTAAGAGGGGTGTATTATGCTGTTGAAGATGTTTACTGTACCTTTAAAGAGAGTGGATGCTGTTCTGAACTGAGAGATTACAAGCTCCTGTGCGATATGACTAGATGGTAGTCCAGTATTGAAAATATGTAACATTTGGCTGTGAAATTAGATTAGATTAGATTAGATTACTTACAGTGTGGAAACAGGCCCTTCGGCCCAACAAGTCCACACCGACCCGCCGAAGTGCAACCCACAAATGAATACCTGAGTTTTGGTTTTGTTTTGACAACAAATCTAATTTAACAAATTAGTTTAAATTATGCCCCAGGATACAAAACCCAATCGAGTTTATAATTATTGTTGAGTCAACATCAAACCAATGAGACGATCCAATGTTGGGGGCATAAAAATGCGGACATTTTGAAAATTGGTCAGAAAGCAATTTCATAAGGAGAGAAACTCATAGAGAGCTAATTGCCCATCTAACATCTCTCCAAGAGTTAGCAAACACTCTCAATCAAAGATAACTTTTCATGTGAAACATACTCACAGTAAAAAGAGACAAGATGACCCTGCAGATCCTCAACTGGAAGTGTGAAGACACAAAAGAAGACAGTGATTGTGTGGTTTTGAAATTAAGTTGAAGCAGGCTTAATCAGTTCCTTGCTGGAACAGTACACTGTTATAGAGTTGGAGGCAGATAGTAAGCAGTTAAGAGAAAGGGTGGTGGGGTGGGGGGGTGTAGCTTAGAGTTGTGAATAATTGTTGTTTAATATTTATTTTTAACATTAAATAAATTGGTTGTTTTCTTTAAATAGTTGAATTTGGGAGTATACTGTAAAGTGGTGTTCCACTGGTCAGCTTTGAACATATGCTCAGCAAAATAGTTTTCTTGAACTTAAGTGCCTTGAATAGGTGTTTATTCTCATGAATATAAAACTCTGTTTTCGTTAACCGCCTGTGTGTACTGAATAACTTCCAGTGTGAGCTGAATTGTTTGCATCATAGAATGCATAGAATGGGGTAGCAAAATGCAGGAGATGCAGACAATGGCAATGTGGAGCTGGTTTAAGGAACAGATATTGCATGTCCTTGATAGTTATGTCCCTGTCAGGAGGGAGGAAGTGATAAGGGAAGAGAACTGTGGTTTACGACAGAAATTATATCTCTTGTTAAACGGAAGAAGGAGGCTTATATGTTGATGGGACAAGATGGTTGAGATAAGGCGATGGAGAGTTGCTGATCAGCTAGGAAGGATTTAAAGACAGAGTTAAGAAGAGCAAAGAGAGGACACGAACTGTCTTTAGCAAATAGAATAAAGGAGAACCCTAAAGCTTTCTATAGGTATGTGAGGAATAAAAGGATGACCAGGATAGGAATAGGGCCAATCAAAGACAGAAGTGGGAAGTTGAGTGTGGAACCTATGGATATGGGAGAGGTGCTAAATTTCTCATCAGTTTTCTCTCAGGAAAAGGAGAATATTGTAGAGGAGAAGAATAAGATACAAGATATTAGACTAGAAAGGATCGAGGTTAGTTACGAAGAGGTGTTATCAATTCTAGAAGGAATGAAAGTAGACAAGCTCCCTGGGCCGGATGGGATTTATCCCAGGATTCTCTGGGAAGCTAGGGAGGAGATAGCAAAGCCTTTAACTTTGATATTTGAGTCATCATAGTCTACAGGTTTAGTACCAGAGGACTAGAGGATTATAAATGTTGTGCCCTTGTTCAAGATGGGCAGTAGAGATGACCCAGGTATATATGGACCAGTGAGCCTTACCTCTGTTGTAGGAAAGATTTTGGAAAGGATTATAAGATAAAGGGTTTATTATCATCTAGGAAGCAACAATTTTATTTCAGATAGTCAACATGGTTTTGCCAAGGGCAGGTCTTGTCTCACAAACCTCACTGAGTTTTTTTGAGAAGGTGACCAAGCATGTAGATAAGGGTAGGGCAGTTGATGTGGTATACCTGGACTTCAGTCAAGTCTTTGATAAGGTTCCACGTGCTAGGCTGTTGGAGAAAATGCAGAAACATGGGATTGAGGGTGATTTAGCAGTTCAGATTAGAAACTAGCTTTCTGAAAGAAGGCAGCGAGTGGTGGTTGACGGAAAATATTCAGTCTGGAGTCCAGTTACTAGTGGTGTGCCACAAGGATCTGTTTTGGGACCACTGCTGTTTGTCATTTTTATAAATAACCTAGACGCAAGCATAGGTGGATGGATTAGTACATTTGCAGATGACACTAAAGTTGGTGGAGTAGTGGACAATTTGGAAGAACGTTAGAGGTTGCAAGAGGACTTGGATAAACTACAGAATTGGGCTGAGAGGTGGCAAATGGAATTCAATGCAGCTAAATGTGAGGTGATTCACTTTGGGAAGAATAACAGGAAGGCAGAGTACTGGGTCAATGGAAAGATTCTTGGTAACGTGGATGTGCAGGGGGATCTTGGAGTCCATGTACATAGATCCCTGAAAGTTGCCACCCAGATTGATAGTGCTGTTAAGAAGGCAAATGGTGTGTTAAGTTTCACTGGTAGAGGGATTGAGCTCCAGAGCCGTAATGTCATGCTGCAACTACACAAAACGCCGGTGCGGCTGCACTTGGAATATTGAGTACAGTTCCTGTCCCATATTTTGGGAAGGATGTGGAAGCATTGGAAAAGGTGCAGAGAAGATTTACCAGGATGTTGCCTGGTCTGGAGGGAAGGTCTTATGAGGAACAACTAAGAGACTTAGGTCTGTTCTCATTGGAAAGAAGAGGGCTAAGGGGGTATTTGATAGAGACATACAAGATGATCAGAGGATTAGATAGGGTAGACAGTGAAAGTCCTTTTCCTAGGACGATGATGTCAGCTTGTACAAGGGGACATAACTACAAATTGAGGGGTGATAGATTTAAGACAGATGTCAGAGGCAGGTTCTTTACTGAGAGAGGTAAGGGCATGGAATGGCTAAGAATTTCAGTCATTGTTGAACTATACTGAGTGTGATTTGCAAAAAGTAGGGAAACACTTTGCAATAATACATGTGTATTTACCATATTTCTCCCTATTCTACTGAGTGTCCTTGATGATTAGATTAGATTACCTACAGTGTGGAAACAGGCCCTTCGGCACAACAAGTCCACACCAACCCTCCGAAGTGCAACCCACCCATTCCCCTACATTTAACCCTTTACCTAACACTACAGGCAATTTAGCATGGCCAATTCACCTGACCCGCACATCTTTGGACTGTTGGAGGAAACCGGAGTACCCAGAGGAAACCCACACAGACACGGGGAGAATGTGCAAACTCCACACAGTCAGTTGTCTGAGTTGGGGATTGAACCCGGGTCTCTGGCGCTGTGAGGCAGCAGTGCTAACCACTGTGCCGCCGTGCCGCCCCTGTCAGGCAGGAAAGAGATGGTCATGTGAGGGAACCTTGGTTGACGAGGGAGGTTGAATGTCTTGTAAGGTGGAAGAAGAAGGCTTACATAAGGTTGAGGAAACAAGGTTCAGACAGAGCGTTGGAGGGATACAGGATAGCCAGGAGGGAGCTGAAGAAAGGGATTAGGAGAGCTAAGAGAGGGCTTGAAAAATCTTTGACAGGTAGGATCAAGGATAACCTCAAGGCCTTTTATGCATATGTGAGAAACATGAGAATGACGAGAACGAGGGGCAGCACGGTGGCACAGTGGTTAGCACTGCTGCCTCACAGCGCCAGAGACCTGGGTTCAATTCCTGCCTTAGGCAACTGTCTGTGTGGAGTTTGCACATTCTCCCTGTGTCTGCGTGAGTTTCCTCTGGGTGCTCCGGTTTCCTCCCACAGTCCAAAAATGTGCAGGTTAGGTGAATTGGCCATGCTAAACTGCCCATAATGTTAGGTGAAGGAGTAAATGTAGGGGTCTGGGTGGGTTGCGCTTCAGCGGGTCGGTGTGGACATGTTGGGCTGAAGGGCCTGCTTCCACACTGTAAGTAATCTAAATCTAAATCTAAGGTCCGATCAAGGACAGTAGTGGGAGACTGTGTATTGAGTTGGAAGAGATAGGAGAGGTCTTGAATAAGTATTTTTCTTCAGTATTTACAAACGAGAGCGACCATATGGTTGAAGAGGAGAGTATGAAACAGACTGGTAAGCTAGAGGAGATACTTGTTAGGAAGGAAGATGTATTGGGCATTTTGAAAAACATGAGGATAGACAAATCCCCTGGGCCTGATGGGATATATCCCAGGATTATGTGGGAAGCAAGAGAGGAAATTGCAGTACTGTTGGCAATGATCTTTTCGTCTTCACTGTCAACGGGGGTGGTACCAGGGGACTGGAGAGTGGCGAATGTTGTGCCCCTGTTCAAAAAAGGGAATAGGGATAACCCCGGGAATTACAGGCCAGTTAGTCTTACTTCGGTGGTAGGCAAAGTAATGGAATGGGTACTGAGGGATAGGATTTATGAGTATCTGGAAAGACACTACTTGATTAGGGACAGCCAGCACGGATTTGTGAGGGCGAGGTCTTGCCTTACAAGTCTTAGTGAATTCTTTGAGGAGGTGACAAAGCATGTGGATGAGGGTAGAGCAGTGGATGTAGTGTACATGGATTTTAGTAAGGCATTTGATAAGGTTCCCCATGCTTATACGGAAAATCAGGAGGCATGGGATAGTGGGAAGTTTGGCCAGTTGGATAGAGAACTGGCTAACCGGTCAAAGTCATGGTAGATGGTAGATGTTAAATATTCAGCCTGGAGTCCAGTTACAAGTGGAGTTCCCCACGGATCAGTTCTGGGTCCTCTACTGTTAGTAATTTTTATTAATGACTGGGAAGAGAGAGTCGAAGGTTGGTCAGTAAATTTGCAGACGATACGAAGATTGGTGGAGTTGTGGACAGTGAGGAGGGCTGTTGTCGGCTGCAAAGGGACTTAGATATGATGCAGAGCTGGGTTGAGGAGTGGCAGATGGAGTTCAACCCTGTCAAGTGTGAGGTTGTCCATTTTGGAAGAACAAATAAGAATGCAGAATACAGGGTTAATGGTAGGGTTCTTAGTAAGGTGGAGGAGCAGGGGGATCTTGGGGTCTATGTACATAGATCTTTGAAAGTTGCCACTCAGGTGGATAGAGCTTGTAAGAAGGCCTATGGTGTATTAGCGTTCATTAGCAGAGGGATTGAATTCAAGAGTCGTGAAGTGATGTTGCAGCTGTACAGGACTTTGGTTAGGCCACATTTGGAGTACTGTGTGCAGTTCTGGTCGCCTCACTTTAGGAAAGATGTGGTAGCTTTGGAGAGGGTGCAGAGAAGATTTACCAGGATGTTGCCTGGAATGGAGAATAGATCGTACGAGGATAGGTTGAGAGTTCTCGGCCTTTTCTCGTTGGAGCGGTGAAGGATGAGGGGTGACTTGATAGAGGTTTATAAGATGATCAGAGGAATAGATAGAGTAGAAAGTCAGAGACTTTTTCCTCAGGTACAACAGAGTGTTATACAAGGGGACATAGATTTAAGATGAAGGGTGGAAGGTATAGGGGAGATGTCAGGGGTAGGTTCTTTACCCAGAGAGTGGTGGGAGCATGGAATGCGCTACCTGTGGGAGTGGCAGAGTCAGAATCATTGGTGACCTTTAATCAGCAATTGGATAGGTACATGGATGGGTGCTTAATCTAGGACATCATGGACCAAAGGGCCTGTTCTGTGCTGCATTGTTCTATGTTCTATGTTCTAGTGCAGGTTGCCAACTGGTGGGAAATATATTCAATATCTCCAATATTGCTTGGTTCAATATAGAAATTAGGCTGGCTCAATACTGGATTGTAACAAACCACAGTGACTCATCGAAAATAATTTTTCACCTAATTGATTTCTACCAGCCACAGATCTTCAAACTTCTTCAATGAAAGTAACTATGGGCAATTTAAGATTTTACTTGAAGAATTATTGTTATTTCAAGAGTTTTGCTGATAAACACATTAAGGGATTCGGATGTTAACAACTTGCTGACAATTAAACATTCAGGGCAGTATTCTTACAGTATTGAGATCAACTGTGAAATGACATGTTTCTCCCAGTATAGTCAAATAATAATGTTATCTTATTTATTTTGTTATGCAAATTTGGATACTCCAAGCTCTCGGTCATATGTGTGTTTTTTATTTTCACTAATATATTGAGTGAAGCTTATGTTTTGTTTCTTGTTCATTCCACTTCTGGAAGTAAGGTCGGATAAACCAGTCTATTTTCATGTAGGCTTCTATTCTTTCAGGTCAAACTCAATGGAGAGTATCTCTCTGAGTCTAACAGAGTAAGTGTAACAGAAGAACAAGTGTGTTGTCTTTTCATAATAATGGTATCAATCCGAGAGCCATAACTGATAACAGTAAACTCTTCATAATGAAATGCCTTTCACATGATTTCATTGAGTAAACTATTTGAAATGTCCAACTGCTTGAATGAACTGTTTGTACTAATGATGAACAAACATTGTCCCAATACCAACCTTGATGTTACACCATTTATCCTTAATCAGCAACTGCAAAAAACAATTGTTAACAGGCAGTTTGTTGTATGTTCTAATATTTTCCCCAAACTCAGTTTAAGCCATGGCCTTTCCATGTGGAGTCTTACCAATTCAGAAAGAAAGTATGTAATGTGAACACAGTGATCTTCATTGTCTCTTCATCAGTTGTATTCAAATAATTTAATATTAATGGAATCAGAATTTCCCTTTTGGAGATTGAACTCCTACTTATATTTAATTGTTCCTTCTGTTACCTATGGGTAAGCTTTCACCTTTCACCTCCTTCCTGTCCAGGAGCCCAGGCCACATATCATTCTTCTGGTCAAAATAACTAAGAAATTCTACTTCAGTGAAGTTAATATAATCACTCCTCTAGTCCTGAAGACGTCCCCTGTGCACTTGTCAAGTTTAGAAATAAATTCAGTGACGATTCATTAACCTTCTATGTTCTGTCAGCACATGATCCCTAGAACATAGAACATGACAGCGTAATACAGGCCCTTCAGCCCTCGATGTTGTGAAACCAATCTGAAGCCCAGTATTCCATTTTCATCCGTATGTCAATCCACTGGCTATTTAAATGCACTTAAAGTTGGTGAGTCTAATCCTGTTGCAGGCAGGGTGTTACATGTCCTTACTACTCTCTGAGTAAAGAAACTATCTCTGACACCTGTCCTATATCTATCACCCCTCCAATTAATGCTATGTCTCCTCGTGCTATCCCATCACCATCCCAGGAAACAGGCTCTCACTGCCCACCCTATCTAAACCCTCTAATTGTCTTATATGTCTCAATTAAGTCACCTCTCAACTTTCTTCACTCTAAAGAAAACAGCCTCAAGTCCCTCAATCTTTCCTCGTAAGAACTTCCCTCCATACCAGGCAATATCCTGGTAAATCTCCTCTGCACCCTTTCCAAAGTTTCCACATTCTTCCCATAATGCAGTGACCAGATCTGTACGCAATACTGCTAGTGTGGCCGCACCAGAGTTTTGTACAGTTGTAACATGACCTCATAGCTCCGAAACGCAATCCTTCCACTAATAAAAGTGAACACACCATATACCTTCTTAACAACCCTATCAACCTGGGTGGCAACTTTCAGGGATCTACGTACATGGACACTGAGATATCTCTATTCATCTACACTAGGAGAAAGTAAGGACTGCAGATATTGCAGATCAGATTTGAGAGTGTGGTGCTGGAAAAGCACAGCAGGTCAGGCAGCATCTGAGGAGCATGAGAATTGACGTTCCTGATGAAGCACTTACGAACAAAACATTGGATGCTGCCTGACCTGCTTTGCTTTTCTAGCACCATGCTCTTGACCCTGTTAGTCTACACTACCAAGAATCTTACCATTAACCAGTACTCTTCATTCCTGTTACTCCTTCCAAAGTGAATCAGCTCACACTTTCCCACATTAAATTCCAATTGCCACCTCTCAGCCCGGCTTTGCAGTTTATCTATGTCCCTCTGTAACTCACAACATCCTTTGACACTATCAACAACTCTACTGATGTTAGTGCCATCCGAAAATTTGCGAACCAGTCCTTCTACACATTTATCCAGGTCATTTATAAAAAGGACAAACAGCAGTGGCCCCAAAACAGATCCTTGCTGCACACCACTAGTAACTGAACTCCAGGATGAACATTTCCCATCAACCACAACTCTCTGTCTTCTTTCAACTAGCCAATTTCTAATTGAAACCACTAAATCAGCCTCAATCCCGTGCCTCTGTATTTTGTTCAATAGCCTACCGTGGGGAACCTTATCAAACACTTTATTGAAATCCATATACACCACATCAACCACTTTACCTTCATCCACGTGTTTGGTCACCATCTAAAAGAACTCAATAAGGTGAGTGAGGCATGACTTACCCTTCACAAAACCGTGTTGACTATCCCAAATCAAATTATTCCTTTCTAGATCATTATAAATCATACCTGTTACAACCTTTTCCAACATTTTAGTCATAACCGAAGTAAGACTCAATAATACCAGAGTTTTCTCCCTTTCTTGAACAAGGGAACATTTGCTATCCTGCAGACTCCCTATTCCTGCAGACAATGACAATAGAAAAATCAAAGCCAGAGGCTCTGCAATCTCCTCCCAGCTTCCCAGAGAATCTAAGGATAAATCCCATCTGGCCCAGGGGACTTATCAATTTTCATACTTTCCAGAAAAGCTAACACCCTCTCCTTGTGAACCTCTATCTCATCTAGTCTAATAGCCTGTATCTCAGTGTTCTCCTTGACAACATTGCATTTTTCCAGTGTGAATACTGACAAAAATAATTCATTTAGCGCTTCCCCTACCTCCCATGACTCTCTGCACAACTTCCCACTGCTATCCTTGATTGGCCCTCATCTTACTCTACTCATTCTTTTATTCCTGATATACCGATACAAAGCTTTCTGGTTTTCCTTGATCCTCTCTGCCAATGACTTCTCATGTCTATTCCTGGCACTTCTTAGCTGTCTCTTTAGGTCTTTTCTGGCTAACTTGTAGTGCTCAAGTGCCCGAACTGAGCCTTTAAGTCTCATCCTAATAAGTTATGAGCCTTCTTCTTCCTCTGAACAACAGCTTCAACTTCTTTCGTAAACCACAGCTTGCTCACTTGACAACTTCTTCCCTGCCTGATAGGCACATACTTATCAAGGACATGCAGCAGCTGTTCGTTGAATAAGCGCCACATTTCAATTGTGCCCATTCCCTGCAGTTCCCTTCCTCAGCCTCTGCAACCTAAATCTTGGCAATTAGCATTCCCCAGCTGTAACTCTTGTCCTGTGTTATATACCTATCCCTTTCCATCACTAAAGTAAAAATAACCGAATTGTGGTCACTATCACCAAAGTGCTCACCTACCTCTAAATCTAACACCTGGTATGGTTCATTATTTAGTACCAAATCTAATGTGGCCTCGCCCCTTGTTGACCTGTCAACAAACCCTCCTGCACACGTTGGACAAAAAATAGCTCATCTATTCCCTGCCAATATTTGGAAAGTTAAAGTCCCCCATAACAACTACCCTGTCACTCTCGCTCCTATCGAGAATCATCTTTGCTATCTTTCCTCTACATCTCTGGAACTATTTGGAGGTCTTTAGAGAACTCTCAACAGAGTGACCTTCCTTTTCAGTTTCTAACCTCAGCTCATACTACCTCAGTAAAGGAGTCCTCAAACATTCTTTCTGCTACTGTAATACTGTTCTTGATTAACTATGCCACACCCCACCTTTTACTATCTTCTCTGTTCTTACTAAAACATTTAAAGCCCTGTTCCTTCACCATACTCCTCTGTTCTTCCAGTTTTGCGCTAATGCTCAAATTTTCTTTACTGGATCTCCCAAAATTGCACTAAACATCTATGAGAAACTTCACTTTAGTCTGGCACATCATTGCCCAGCATGTATACCAGTCCTTGAGCTTTCAAACAGTGAGGAAAAACTGTTTCTGCATCTTTTCAGTGACTCGGTGTTAAAATAACACAGCCAATTATCCTTTTCAATAACATTGATTCGCGACACTTTTCAAAGAAGAAGGAATGTTATGCTATGACAGCATGGAAATTCATATTTGAAAAAAAAACTCCATACCTTCCCAAGTCAACGAATTTTGAGTGTTAGTATTCAATCTTAGTGTTTGGATTCAGACTTGGTTGTTGTTGTATAAGTAATTTAATGTATCTTTCCTCTTGTCTTTCTTGCAGTTAACTTGGTGGCGATTTTGATCCTGTCCCAAGGAAAATGTGGACTATCCACGTGTACTACGTATTATCTCTCGGCGATGGCAGCTGCAGATCTTTTGGTCATTATAACTGATGTTATACTGTCACAGGTCACCCAATATTACTTTCCATGGTCTTTTCTGGAAATCACTCCTGTGTGTAGCTTTCTCATTTTTCTAATTTATGCATCAATAGATTGTTCAGTCTGGTTCACCGTCACTTTCTCCTTTGACCGATTTGTTGCCATTTGTTGCCAGAAGCTGAAAACTAAATATTGTACCAAAAGAACTGCAGCTGTCATTCTTGCATCAACCTGGGTTCTGCTCAGTTTCAAAAATATTCCCTTGTATTTTGTAATTGAACCCAAAGAAATAATAGACAATGTGCCATGGTTTTGTGATTCAAAAGCAAGCTATTATACTGAGCCAGGATGGGTGGGTTTTGATTGGTTTGCCACAGTTTTAACCCCATTGATTCCATTTGCTTTCATTTTATTGCTCAATGCACTGACAGTCAGACACATCTTGGTAGCCAATCGAGTCCGAAAGCGATTGAGAGGGCAGTGTAAGGGAGGAAATCACAAAGACCCAGAGGTGGAGGGCAGACGGAAATCAGCAATTTTACTATTCAGTATATCAGCCAGCTTCATACTGCTGTGGTCAATGTATGTTCTACATTTCTTGTACTATACTATTACAGGAACAAATCCAGAACATTATGAGGGTTCATTATATTTATTTCAGCAGGCTGGATTTATGCTGTTGAGTCTGAGTTGCTGCACCAATACATTTATTTATGGGGTGACTCAGTCAAATTTCAGAGAGCAGTTCATGAATGCACTGAAATATCCATTGTTGTCATTTGTTGACTTAATCAATAAAATAAGGCGCTGAGCACTGGCCTCAGGGCAAACTGTGCTGTTCTTTCCAGTCATAGAGTCAAACAGATGTACAGCACAGAAAGACATCCTTCAGTCCAACTCCTCCATGTCAACCAAATATCCCAACCCAATCTAGTCCCACCTGCCAGCACCCACCCCATATCTCTCTAAACCCTTCCTATTCATATTTCCATCAAGATGCATTTTAAATGTTGCAATTTTACTAACCTCTACCACTTCCTCTGGCAGCTCATTTCATACACATACCACCACCTGCGTGAAAAGGTTGCCCTTAGGTCTCTTTTATATCTTTCTCCTCTCACCCTAAGTCTATGCTCTCAAGTTCTGGACTCCCCCACCCCAAGGAAGAGACTTTGTCTATTTATCCTATCCATGCCCTTCATGGTTTTATGAACCTCTAAAAGGTCACCCCTCAGTCTTCGCTGCTCCAGAGAAAACAGCCTCAGTCTATTCAGCCTCTCCCTGTAGCTCAAATCCTCCAACCCTGGCAAAATCCTTCCAAATCTTTTCTGAACCCTTTCAAGTTTCACAACATCCTTCCGATAGCAAGAAGACTAGAATTGCACACAATATTCCAAAAGTGGCCTAACCAATGTCTTCTAATCAATACTCTGACTAATAAAGGAAAGCATACCAAATGCCTTCTTCACTATCCTATCTACCTGGGACACTACTTTCAAGGAGCTATGAACCTACACTCCAAGGTCTCTTTATTCAGCAACACTCCCTAGGACCTTACCATTAATTGTATAAGTCCTGCTCTGATTTGCTTTTCCAAAATGCAGCACCTCACATTTATCTAAATTACACACTATCTGCCACTTATCAACCCATCTGATTAAGATCCCATTGTAATCTGAGGTAACCCTCTTCACTGCCCACTACACCTCCAAATTTGGTGTCATCTGCAAACTTACTAACTATACCTTTTATACTCACATCCAAATCATTTATATAAATGAGGAAAAGTAGCGAACCCAGCACCAATCCTTGTGGCACTCCATTGGTCTCAGGCCTCCAGTCTGAAAAACAACCCTCCACCACCACCCTTTGTCTTCTACCTTTGAGCCAGTTCTGTATCCAAATAGCTAGTTCGCCCTGTATTCCATGAGACTGCTAACCAGTCTCCCATGGCGAACCTTGTCGAACAACCTACTGAAGTACACATAGATCACATCTAACACTCTGTCCTCATCAATTCTCTTTGTTACTGCTCCAAAAAACTCAATCAATTTCTGAGACATGTTTTCCTAAGCACAAAGCCATGTTGACTACCCCTAATCAGTCCTTACCTTTCCAAATACATGTACACCCTGCCCCTCAGGATTCCCTCCAACAAAAGGCCCACCACCGACATCAGGCTCACCGGTCGATAGTTCCCTGGCTTGTCCTTACCACCCTTCTTTAACAGTGGCATCACATTAGCCAACCTCCAGTCTTCCGGCACCTCACCTGTGCCTATCGATGATACAAATATCGCAGCAAGGGGCCCAGCAATCACTTCTCTAGCTTCCCACAGAGCTCTGGGGTACCCCTGATCAGGTCCTGGGGATTTATCCACTGTTATGTTTTCAAGACATCCAGCATTTCCTCCTCTGTAATATGGACATTTTTCAAGATGTCACCATCTATTTCCCTACATTCTATATCTTCCATGCCCTTTTCCACAGTAAACATTGATGCAAAATACTTATTTAGTATCTCCTCCATTTTCTGCAGCACCACACAAAGACCACCTTGCTGATCTTTGAGGGGCCCGATTCTCTCCCTAGTTATCCTTTTGTCCTTAATGTATTTGTAAAAAAAACCTTTGCAGTCTCCTTAACTCTATTTGCCAAAGCTATCTCATGTCCCCTTTTTTTCCCTCCTGATTTCCCTCTGAAGTATACTCCTACTGCCTTTATACTCTTCTAAGGATTCATTCGATCTCTCTAGTCTATACCAGACATACTATTCCTTGCTCTTCTTAACCACACCATCAATTTCTCTCGTCATCCAGCATTCCCTATACCCAGCAGCCTTTCCTTTCACCCTTATAGTAATATACTTTCTCTGGACTGTCATTACCTCATTTCTGGAGGCTTCCCATTTTCCAGCCGTCCCCTTACCTGTGAACATCTGCCCCCAATCAGCCTTTTGAAAGTTCTTGCCTCATATTGTCAAACATCAGTAAAATTGTCATGATTAATGTGTTCAATAAAACGGGCATATTCGGAGTGAGTAAAAATTTGCTGTAAAAGAGACCAAAGGTCTTTTCCACGACCATCATAAACCTTAATTGCAGTATTTAAGAAATTGACAAATTGCTGAGGCACCTTGTGATGGTCTGGTGTATTACTGATGATAGACATAATTTCATGGGGCTTCCTTGGGCAATAAACGCAGATAGTGGCATTAGGAGCACCTGCTTGTGGGTTCGGTAGTTCTCTTACAGGGAACCTTCTTAACGTAGGTGTCTCATCTTCTGTATCTTCTGAAGAGGAATTTGATGCTTACTAAAAGATTTGGACTGCCTTAATCCTTTCTGACCACAAGTATTGTAAGCCATGTGATCTGTAACCTAAAAAGGGGACAGAGGAACAAGGGATGATGCAGCTGGAGTAGCATGTGTTTTAGTTCAGGGTGTAACTGCTGAACTTACAACAGCCTAAGAGTTAGAATTAGAAGGATCATTTACAAGTCTGAACTGGGGAAATATCGAAGTGGGCTGTGGGGGAGCGACGGGAATTTGAGAATTAAATGAAACAGCTGTACATTCCAAAGACTGATCAGCCTGTAAGGAAGAGTTTGAAATGGGAGCTGCAAAAAAGTACACTCATCTAAATCTGAATTATCATCGTCTTCCATGTTAAAACTAAAGCCAACCATCGAACTGCGCAGTTCTGGTTATTTACCAGTCACTTGTGACTTCTCCTTTTGTTTGTGTCATTGTTTTGCTCCAGCACATTCATTTTCAAGAACCTCAACAGATTCCATAGCACCATTTGCAGTGAATTCAATCCTAAGTTTGGTGGCAGTATCCTGCCATGAATGTAAAACTGATTCTTTGTGTCTCTCATCACAAAACTGTCGCCATAGTCCAATTAACGTTTTCGTTCCCACTCCCATGTTAATGTTGCCAAATCAATTGCTGAGCTGATTTAACCAATTGAACAACTTTAGGGCCATTCTTCATCAGCTAATGTTTTGTTGAGACCTCCATACGGTTTTCTAAAGGCCTCAGACTTTTCGGGAAAATTTTCACATAATTTCACTAACGTTGATGATGGATTATCTATTCTGTCTTTTAATTATCCAGTTTTATGGCAACTAATTTTAAAAAAATTACTCACTGATTAGACTTCCACAAACCCTAATCAATTTCACAAACTTTTATCACAAAATATCGCGACATTTCTTTAAAAAAAATCAACTTAAGTATTGTTATTTATTATGGATTTATTATTATTTATTAACTTATTATTTGTATTATATTTTATTACATTAATAATAACCTCTTATTTAATAGCAGGGACCTCTTGCCTCCCTAGAAACTTCAAGTATCGAATATTATTAACTGCTTATATTGAAACTGTTGAGGGCAAGTCTCCGAAAACTGTGAAAATAGAAGGATTCGATTTTTAGAACCTGGAAATTAACAAAGTTCAAGCAATCAAAGTGTTTTTTTTACAAAAACCGGAAATTAACAAATCTCGGGAGATTGAATTGTCTTTTACTTTGGAAATCATCGAAGCGAGGGAGATCGCATTTTAAAACCCAGAAATTAATAAAGCTCGAGGATTCGGAGTGCAATACTCCCCTCAGAGTTCACCAATTCTCGGAGACCACTGTCCGTCAGTACCAAAGCATCCCCAATCTCGGTTAATCTCTTCTCCTTATCTTTAAACATATAAAAAGTCCCCCAGACCAAACCCTTGCTAAGACCGATCCTTTCGGGCTGGACAGGAAAATAAACAGCGAGAGGTCACGTCAGACACCCCTTCAATGAGAGGTAAACCAAACGCTCTTAAAATACTCATGTCGGGCCGGCCGAATTCCTCAACACTCAATAGTGAAGGATATTTAACTTGTACACCACTGTTCACAATCTGTCCGAGCCGGAACGTGTCACGGCATCAAAATGAAAATCTAAGACCCCTCAAGAGGGGCCTCTTGGTACGAGATTGGTCAAATCAATCAACAAATACGGTCTATTCAAAAAGCAAGGGTCATTAGTTTGTTGAATTAAGGGACCTAGATGCAATTCTATCCAGCCACACAGAGGTTAAGGCTTCTGTGCTCCGTGGTGAAGTTGCGCAATTACATTTGAAAATTACACATTATGTATTTTTTTTTATAAATAGTACAGCCTTAATTTCAAGAAACACCAATCACATATAATAAGATACATAACTTACAGTAAGTTAATCCAATGATATATTCTGGGAAAGGGTTCTTAATTACAAGAAAAGTCCAATCAACTGTAATATGGAGACATGATTGACAACTGGCTAATCCAATGGTATTCTTTGGAAAGGAAATCTTATTTACGTAAATTGTCATGCCATGCATCAGTGAATTAATGTGTCAGTATTCATTTTATGAAAACTCTATTGTCCTCTTATCTTTGCATTTCAGCTTAATTCTGCAAATCAGCAATACAGATTCAATCAGTATTCTCAGCCATTTTATAGTATTCTTTTAAATTTAAAACCTATTTTGTGGTTAATAAAAATCCAGATATACCTGTTGCCTAAATTCAAACTTTAGATCCTCAATAGGACACAGAATTTATCATAAAAGGTCAAAGTATCATACAACTGATGTGATACAGTGAACAAACCCAGATTGCTGTGAACTCTTTAATCACTTAGAATGAGTCTCAGTTTTTGATTCATTAACATGTAAAAGGATATCATCTTTTTTTTATAAAACCTTAAGTTATCTTAGGAATTTCAATTGAAGAACTTCTGGGCTTTACACATTAATGAATCTAAATCGGCAACCTTCTCTAAGTGATTAAAGACTTAACAGCAATCTAGGTTTGTTCAATACATCACATCAGTTGTATGATACCTTG